>NC_050583.1:18162182-18462182 GCF_013368585.1 Megalops cyprinoides | reverse complement strand
GTCTGAATAGAAGACTGTGTGGCACGATCATTATTTCGGTTGAGTGGCTCACCCTCTGTCCCGGCTTGCTTGAGCTTCCCCAGGGCTGCAGCCAGCGAGGACCTCTGACACTCGTAGGGAATGACAGTCAGGGACTTCCCATGAGGAACATACAGCTTCCCAGAGTAACCCCATAGCTGAGGGCCAAACAGTAAGATTCATCTTTCACGCCATAATGGAGTACTCACAATACTGCAACAAAGTGACATATTAACTTTGAACTGCATAGTGCTGAACATGCAAAAACAAAGTAAAAATGTCAACCATCCTGACCTGTCCATATATATTCCCAGTCATCTCCTTGCTTGCCTGTAAAGTCTGGAAATTGGTATTCCATATGCACAGGAAGTCTGCAAGAGAGGAAAAAAAAACAAGAGAAGATCTATCACAACAGACTATTATTTTAAAGTGAAAAGCCAACTATTATCAAGTGAAGAATAGATGCCACCAACTTTAATGGTGTTTGCAGTTTTCAGGGAACACTAAAAAAGGCAGCCATTGCAGATTACAGTGGCAAATAAAAATGGCCCTTTCTCTTATATCTATATGTGGCAGATGATTACTGCTTGATGTTACAGGAAAGCTGATAGTTGAATCATACGCACAATCAGGGTGTGGTTGTAGAGAAGTAGCAGTGTCTTAAAACGTTACCTTGTTAGAGGCACTTCAGTACTAAATTATTTATAAGAGAGCATAATTATGTGCAATCACCATGGAATGAGTTCATTACATTTTGAAAGCCTTTTAGCAATTCAGGAAGTAACTTGCATATTTTGAGAAAAATGTGGTAATGTTCATGAAAATTAATAGTAATAAAAGGACACTCACAATTACAGCTCTCACAAATATAGTGCAAATATCCATTTTTCTGCATTCCACAGAGTATGTCTGCATGTGCATAGCATTATTCTTGGTTCAGGTGTCCAGGATCTTCATCAGTGTATTTTAAAAATGGTATGCGTGTGCGCATGTGTGAGTCAGAGAGACGGAGAGAGAGAGAGAGGGGAAAACAGAAAGGAGGTGTTACCTTTTCCGGCACCGGCTGATGGATGGGGGACACCCACCACCGCCACATGGGCCTGGTCCAGGGACAGCAGGGCTGCAGAGGACAGGTCGCCCTCCCCCACAGGCAGCTTCAGCAGCAGGGTACGCGGCAGGGTCTGCTCCCCCTCCACCGGGGCCCCGCGCACTGCGACCACACTCTGGTACACACAGCCACTCGAGTCTGCAGGGCAAAAAATAAACTAACATGAACCACATCCAAACAAAGGTCATCTGCATGATTACCTTCATAAATCACTGGATGGTGTTCTATGGCTTTGCATATCAAGTTTACCCGCAGTAAATTCTTACATAATGGTAATGTGTACTATGATGTTATCTGATTCTTACAGATGTTTCTCTACACAGGAGATTAAATGCAATTTCAGTCATATGTGAAGTACTTTATTTCACATATAATACAAAACACTGTTGCTTTACTGGTAACACTGACTTACATAAATATTGGAGATTTATGTTTTTATCCCTGACTGTTGCAGAGAAACTTATTGGGACATCGCCTATCCTTTCCATCTCCAGCCTGTACTTCTGTAGGGAGTTTGGGTTGAATCTTTGCAGATACAGGAAGTGGTTCCCTTTCTGTGGCGGGGCGGTAAAACTTGTGTTAGAGATGGAGAACAGAGACATTTCAATGAAAGAAAGTAAAACAATGTGATAACCATTTAAGGCGAGGGCAGACAGTCTGACATATAAGCAGATCCTGGTTCATTTACCTGTTCTGTGGTGAAAATGACGACCTGCTGGTTCCCCTCAGCAACGCTGCTGCTCCATCTGGAGGGGGTCGGGAAATAGACCACAATAATGAAACAACCAAGCGCTTTCTGGTCACGGCACTCTAGCTGTCAGTCAAATGGCAACTCAAAGCAAAATGCCAATGAATTCAGCATGGCATGTGTGATAGAGGACAACTTAAAGAGCCATTTTTGAACTCAAACAGATAAATAAAATGCTTCAAATGCCTTGAAAAGTCATATTTACTGATTATAAAAGGTATTTTAAATTCCCAGACTTCCACGGTCCACCCGCGCTGTGCTGAAACAGACAGGCCGCATGACTGACCTGATGACTTCCTCCTCCGACAGGACGCCCTCTATGGGCTGCTGTGGAGCGGCCAGGAGAGAGTCCAGCAGCCTCACGGCCCCTTGGTTAAACAGCACCACCGGCTCACTGTCCGGCACTGCCAGCAGCCTCGCGATGTCAGCGGACACCTGCAGAGAGCAGAGCATTGTGAGAGACATGGCATAAGCAGAGAAGTAAATTCAAAGTTTAATTTTGGAGTGGTAACCACGCAGAGTGACAGGTTCCAATATGTGGGTTAAAGCTGAAGCTGAAGCTGTTAAAGATAAACGATCTTCACAAAAATGATATTACACTGCACTGGTGTTAAAGCACTTGCAATTCCCTCATTTGAGACGGAAGTGTATTTTTCCTTCGGTCATCTGAGGCCACTAGTATGCTGACAGGGGAAACTAGTTGAACAGCCAGGCCATATTCACTAGTATCTCTTTGAATAGCAGCAGGCAGTTTGACACATTTACTAAAATACTACTACTACTACTAATAATAATGATAATAAATAAATAAATAAAAAGAACAATTTAAACTTTAAAGGTCCTACCACAATGTATATAAAACCAAATATAAATGTATATTGAATGATACTTACAGTTGCTTTAAACACTTTGTCAAAATTGATATCGTCGTCTTTCCACACTCTGATGACCTAGAGGAAAAACATAACGATTATATGCTGGATAATCACAGTGTAACACAGCGTGTTAGAATAAATGCCCTAAAAACAGTTACAGCGTAATGTTGACATAGAGTCAATAATGGTGAGTCAAACCAGTTCTCATGTAACAACGCACTTAAATTCATTAGCTAGAAAAGTACAAGCCAAAAGTAACAGTTTAAACTGTTACCTACCTTGTTATCAGTGGCCACCACATATTCCCCCGTTTGGATGTTATACACCGCAGGACATGTCAGCGTTTGCCCCTGTTTCACTGTCCAGCTGCCCAGTGGCTTCTGATCGGAGACCTAGAAAAACACGGAACTGTGACTGAACGGGACTTAGTGGTTGTTGCACAAACTCTTGAGTGGCCAACCGATGGACGCGTAGGAAAATGAGCAGGCTAGCGAACAGCTTCCTACCTAACCAGCCACACTCAGGTACAGATTTGCCACGTACTTCAGCAGCGAAATTAATACTTTATTTCGTACTCAGACTGCCGTCACAATGACACTGTATGCATTCTCAATCCCAAATTATTTATTTCGCCATCGTCAATTATACTTGCTATTTTGTCGGACAACTACAAGCTTGATTGCGTACATGATTTGACTGAGTGAGCGTCCGTACTGCTAAACTGCGGAAAAATGAACCTGCTCGTGTAGCTTACAGTGTCACTTGAAGGCATCCAACGATCTGTTATTAGCAATGAGTACTCTAAATTTAACATTCTAATATAAATTCATAATTCCTGTAACAGTTATGCTCGGACACCAGTCCCAATGAACACGAGAACTACAGGCGATCAGCTACCTATAGCTATATGTTAAGCGTGCGATTCTTAATTTAATACAGATTTACCTTGTACACAGTAACGGATCTTCCGGAGTCGGTAACGACAACATGGTCGGTGTCCTTGGCCGGTTCAATCCCTTGAACGCCGGCTTCAGCAGAGTCCGCTGGCGAGACAAGCCCGCACAACGTGAACCCCTCATACAGCGCGGCCATGCTACATGCAGAAAGTAACAAATTGCTGCGATCGCGAGACTTACGCGAGGCTACCATAGAGTAGTAGACTTAGGGGAAGCCAAAGCAGAACGTATGCTGTCATATTCAAATTGCGCCTCGTAGTGTTGTGGTATAACTACTACACGTTTCAAATCCCCCATCCCAACACAGATTCACACAACTGGTGCACTGCTATCGCCGTTTGTAAATCACCTGTTATGCGTCCTTATCCTAAGAGAATTTGTTGGCACATTTATGTTATATTTCTTTTATGCATTATGCATCGACCAGCAGGCCAACATAGGAACCAATTAAATACCTCTGTGAAGTGTAACTGGGACTACATGTATTTTAATGTATTATATCATTCTGTGTTGCATTATTATATGAAGTCTTACTAAATCAAAGAGATTTAAAGTTAAACCTATCTAGCACCCTTACTTGAAATGCACTCACCCCAAACACTGAATCCCACCAACAGAAATAAAAACAAGTCAACATGTAATTGCAAGTAAACTTTATTTACTACAAGATTTAAGAAAATGTGAAATAATTACAACATCAAAACATAAAAAACTAAACAAAACACATGAGCAATAAAAATGACACAAAATGGAAGAACCCAGAGCAACTTCCAGCAGCTGAACGAGGATGGCACTTCTGAGAGAACAACACAGCAGCCTGGCTTTGCCAGCTGTAAGAAGAAGAGTGACACTAAAAGCTTGGTCCTTTTTATTTCATTTACTTATTGGATTAAAAGATATAGCAACACAAAACTCAAACCACAGTGATACAGACTATAAAAAAACAGACAAATCCAAAATGAGACCAACCCCCGTTGTCAAATATTGATACAGTCATTGCAATTTAGTGAAAACAAATAAACAAAACGGAAAATAATACATTTCAGAACGGTATATATACTTTCTCATGTATATATACATATATACCTTTTCATGTCAGTTTCTTCATTTTGACCAATTCTGTTTCAATGAAATGCAGAGACAACATTTCAAGAAACATGCACAGCAGAGAACACATCAAAAAAAGGACATCCCAAGCAAACCTGAAAGCAAACAAAATGAAAAGACAAACTGGACACCAAAATCAGTTGCTGGGAAACAGCAACTGGGTTTTCAGATTCTTGATCTGATAATCCATTTTCAAGGACAGTCAGTATCACAGATTTGTTTTGAGCACTCACTACACAGACAGAAGTTTTAAAATGGCAGAAACTACCTTTGCGCTTAAGAAACTATTCATCAAACTGCATTATTATTCTATTTGTCAGCTTCTGTGAGTTCTGAGAGCAGTTTCAATAAACCCGTGAGTCACACAGACAGTCCTTAAATAACTTAACGAAGGCCCACGTCCTTTGTTGTAACCCAGTTCAAGAAGTTCACTTACATAACAACAACAGCTGATTTCTGGAAATTAAGGATCCTGGGGTAAAAGAATGTAACATTTGAATAAATTCAGGAATAAGGGTAGAGGTCGCCCTCCTCGAATCCAGGCCTGCATTTAGATGTCGTAATAAGAACTTATCAGAATCCATATTTCATATCCGAGCACAAGGTCAGATAAAACTGATACAGAATATTCAAAACTGGACAGAACAATGGAAGGAGCAAAACTGAGAAACTTGCACAAAATCTATTTACACAACGTAATGAATAAGCAGCAATTCATTACTTATCTGAAAGGTTGCCAAAGGGCTATTCTGGGAAAATTATGAATACTGTACTGAACCTTACTATTATAACTTAACTGGAGCTTGATATAAATGTTTACATTCTCTAAGTAAACTCAGTAAGTAGTTGAGCATTAACCCAGGGGAGGTGTTCAGTAACATGAATAAAAAGTATACGGCTCTTACAAGGCTTATTATTGTGAGTTTGGTATGCCCATATTTCTGGAGAGCAACCACAGGGGCTCAAAATAAAAAACAGGGATTCAACAGAAATTGTTCCACTGAATAGGTTTAGGCACATCAGTTCATGGGAAAATTGGTTTATTTTCAAGGGTCAACACCATATGTGATCTTAATTGTGTCATCATTGTTAGGAAGCATTCAAATGTGTACTTGTTATGTATTTCCCATTTGTCAACAGTTGTGTATTGTCCCACTCACTACTCACAAATGACAAGATGGGATTACGAAAACACTTTGACACCTCAAAATCATCACTGACAAGATTGTGTATACAGTAAATTTTTTTGCCTCATGTCAAACTAAGATAGTAGCTGCTGTTAAGAGATTTTCAGTTCTTTACTGTTACTGATTTAAACGCTCCAATGTGCCATTAACAGGGGGATAAAAATAACATAAAACAACAGTCTTTGAGTCATTTTCACTTAAATGGAATAGGAAATACCAAAGTTGGCTCTCAGTTCCAATGAACAGATTTGGTGTGCCTGTCTGAAATATTGAGCAGTGTTCCAAATTGTCATTGCACTATAAATCATGATATTTGCTTCACAGAAAAAAAAAACATTGCTTAACTTTAAAACGAATTCATTAAGTAAGGTTTATACAAATATGTTACAAATTTGGTATACAGATTTGAAGATACACTTTTGCATGCAGAGGCACTGAGTGGAGAATGGTAGAACTGGAACATGCTCAGTTTCATTTGACACTCTGTTTTATCATACAAGGAGTAACTATGCAGCCAGTCAGCTTGCACTCAGTTTTTTTCCATACTCTTTCATTTTGCATCACCAGCTAATCCTGCTAAATAGAAATATATACATATATATGTATATATGTTTGCAAACGTTTCATGCGGCATTAGGATCCACCATTGACTATAAATGTAGGATATACTGAATTCTTTCGCCCACCCACCCCCCGCCCAGCATAGTATCTAAGAATGCACAAAAGGTAAACTGGCACAGATAATGAGCAACTTGTGGCAGATTTTAAAAATATTTTCTTAGCCATCAAAACCCATACACTGACATTGTCAAGCAATATTAACTGGCATTCCAAAGACGACAAAAATGGAAAAGGGATTTCGATTGAATTTAGATTGTATTTAGATACCCAGGGATGTGAGGTGAGGTTTTGAAGTGCCTCACCTGGCCCTGTTCATTCTCTATCTCTTCTTGACCCCTACACTCTCTCCACCGTACCCAGTGTAAAACCGAGCCATGTCGATTTTACCGCTCATTATCATCATGTAATTGGAAAGATTTCAAATGTCTGACATGCTTGACACTCATCAGGATGTTTTTATTATTGTTGATAAAGTAATAATGGTCATTTAAAAGTGGGGACAAAGTTTAAGTTCCTGCAACTACATAATGCAACAGCTGTAATCACAACGCTCACATTATCTGTCTGTCTGACCAAGATGAAAAAATGAACAGTGAATGTCTTTAAATTCGTGCTTTGCTGTGCTGTGCTACACAGAAATGTTTGTACAGTCTGTTCACATTAGTCTCTGTGCTATTTTGCCAGTACACTCTGTCCTGTTCAGAATCTGAAGACAAACTGATACTAAATACAGAGCAACAAAAACAAGTTTATTTTACGTCAACACTAGTGAACTGATTCCCCGTTCCTCATACCTCAAGTGAATTGATTCCTTATTCATCAAAGTTCACCAAACGCCTTTAAGGTTAATTTAAACATGCTCCTATTTTCTCATGTGTAATTTGCTGTGTGTAAACCTTCCATGTCCTGCTATAGTTGTGAGTGTATATTGATATGTCAGTACACATACAAAAAATACAGCTAGAGTATATTGTTAAAACCATCGAGTAAGTAGGAGAGAGAGAGGCAGATTTCTTGCCCTGTGTATCAAAAGCTTCCATGAGGCAGAAGAGTAATGCAGACCTGAGAGGCGTCATCTCTTTCAGTGATTGTACGGGTTCTGGGTAGATACAGGTAGCATGAAAGTATCCAAACAGAACTGCCAGGTTGATACGGTTGATAAGGTAAATATGGCAGATTCTGACACTCTTGCCGAGTTGAACTTTAGAGATTCTATCTGTGGATTCTGTGTATATATTCATGAGCTGTTTGAACTGTTTCATTAATTCTGCTTTTCTGAATTATTCCATTCCTTTGAGGGGATATTTATAGTACAGCGGAAATAATGCAGACCACTGCCAACACGTCTGATGTTGTGTTGCCAGGACAACCAGATTTAAGCCACATATGGAACATCAACTTATCCAGTTGAATTTTTCTTTTGATGATGATGAAGAATAAACTAAATGAGTGAAAGAAGAAACTAACTGACATTCTGGCTTTCAAGTATAGGTTTATGTTTGAAATCTAGAGAGACACAAAACGGAAAGACACACAACACTGAATGCAAAGTTTCTTGGCGAATATCTGGGGTTTGTTGAATCAGACCGCTCACATGCTGCACTGTATTTCGATGTCAGAGAAGCAGCCATTCAGGACTGGTCTGATTCAGCCTACTCCTGCCAAAGTTTGTGTGGAGGACAGAGGCACTACCAGATCATCTGTGTAAGAAGAACTGGAATATGGTTTGTGATTTGGGGGAGTAGTTACTAGAGCATGTAGGGCCTGTACGTTTTGGGGATTGATGACAAAAGTACAAACTGTGAGCTTGGGGATTGATGATTGAAGCACACCCTCTGACTTTGGGGACTGATTATCGGAGCAGCCTATGAGTTTGGGGTCTGATGACTGGAGCACAACCTGTGCGTTTAAGGATTGATTGCTGGAGCACCCCCTCCAAGAGTGTGAGGATTGATAATTGGAGTGGCCTGTGAGACTGGGGATTGATTACTGAAGTACAGCCTGAGAGCATGCCCTGTGAGTGTAGAGGTGTATGATTGGGGACATTAGGGCCGGAGAGCTTGTGTTGCAGATTGGATCATGGAGGCTGATTTGTCTGAAGGGGGAGGTGGAGTTAAAGCGGGACGAGCAGGGCCCGTCACTCGGGCTGCTGGGGGCTGGAGTGCCAGGGGGAGAGGCTGGAGAGCCGAAAGCCAGACTCTCTCTGGGCGGGATCGGGCAGGGTGAGCGTCTCTGGGGCGGACTTCTTGCGGGGCCGGTCTTTGGGCACGGAGAGGAACTCAGGCGCCTCTGTGGAGAGCGGGGTGGAGGGGGCGCTGGAAGGGCCGCTGCGGGCGCAGGACGGCAGGGGGGTCTCGCTGATGGAGATCGCCGGGGGGAAAATCCCAATCTTCTTATTGGTGGCTTCTTGAGTGGCCCGCTCGAATTCTCTCACCTCATCCATCGTCATGTCTTTCAGGGAGAAATAAACAGGATGGGGGGCGCAGGAGGGGGAAGGGAGAGATAACGTTAGGACCACAATTCACTGTTTTCTTTTTCTATTGATATTGAGCTGTTAGTTTGCATGTTTTAATATGTAAATACCCATCACCAGGTTGTAGAATAACATCATCCCCTGATTAATATCATCCCTGTGTAGTCGTTCAAATCAAAACTTAACATTACATACTGTAAGATCCAACCATCCCACCATCTACGTTGTATTTAGATACATTGCAACTATACCAGAGAGGGCAGGGATGGAAAAAACTGCTAACACAGTTCTAATCCCCATCAATATGGGTTCTGCTATGTCACTGACTTCTCACCTGTGTCACGGCTGTGCAGTACTGAGTTTTCCCTGGGGGCATGAACACTGGTGATGACTATACTTCTGAACAGTTAAAGTGTGAGGGTGGGGTGGGGGTGGGGGGGGGGGGTGGGAGTAGGGGTGAGTCAACATACATTGAAATACAAACAAAAAGAAAACACATACACTTGCTTTGTCATGGATCTCTATTTCATCCAGTGAAGATGAATTTGTGGAATGTTCTTGCTGGTCATGGCAAACTTTAATGTTGGTTTTTTCATGCATTTGTTTCTCGTATTCCCGCACGTCATCCAAAGTCATATCTGCAAAAAGTTCAAGACGTTGGCACTTCCCGTTAGGACACTCGAGATTTAGGTGGAAGGGGAGGGGGACACCAAAGGTGGGTAGGAATTCGGTGGTGGTTAGTGGTTGCCAGAGGTTATGCAGGCAAGAGGAGGAAGGGCCGAAGCTAGCTTTCCCACAACGTTGGAAAATTTGTGTGAGCCCGTGAAAGCTAGTCTGGCCAGAGCTGGGCAGAAGAAGAAAAAGGCAGGCGGGAAAGAGGGGGTTTGAGGAAAGTAAATGACAGGACAGTGCATGATCCGCATCCTGCAGGGTGAGGTCTGAGGAAAGGCAGGGAAACATCACCACTCAACATCAGGGAAGTCACTTCTGGGGAGAGCGGATCTTCAAAAATGCAGGGGGGATTTTGGAAGATCGTCCGGTTTGTGGTGATGGAGAGGGGGGCGACTGTTTTTTGGGTTAAAACAGAGGACAGAAGCGTTTGCATTCCATCGTGCGGCTTAAATGGTTGTTACATACTTACCTTTCAGAGACAGAAGAAAATAAAGCCAAGGATTGTTAGTGAGGGACGTGAGCCCAGTCTAAGCGCTGCGCTTACAGTCTTAAGGAGTTAAGACTGTGCATTGCATCTAAGGCATGCTGTGTATGCTGCATGCCTCCTTTTAGCTTCTGTTCAATCGCCTCGTCCTTTCTTTCAGCCATAACAACTATAGCTGCTGCTCACTTTTGGAGCGAGAACAGCAAATGAGCTGCTTTTATCGCTGTGAGGGGTATGTATCTGACATGCTTTTAAGCCACCAATAAAGCCATTGATCTTGATGTGTCTTATTATATTCCAGAATCCATAAAAAATAACAGCAGTCCAGGGGGGCTGCTACTTCTATGTAGACTCTACCAGGGGGCACAGTGTCGTTGTGCGGGTGGGGATGTAGGAATGGGGTGGGGTCTCTTTCCGTTATCAACAATATGTAATAGCAGGGAAACGAGAGGACGGGCAGTAATGATTCCAGAGGTGCAGAGGGTCATGCGCTCAGTCAGCTAACATGTCCGCTCACACAGTGTGGCTGTGTTATGGAACGGGAGTGTGCCTGTGGGCAATGTGCAGAGCCGGCGGACGGCAGGCGGAGCAGCGGCCGGTGGGGTGTGGGGATTGATTTAAGATGCTTGCTTGCGCAGCGAGGGTGTGGTCTGGGGGGTTGATATTGGCACCGTGCCCCCCCCCCCCCCCCCCAGGCCACTGCCACCACTTACTGGGAATCTGGCCTTATTGATTGCGCCCCACGGTGGGTGCGACAGCACTTAGAGAGGGCAAGGGATACAGATCTGCAGAGTTAAGCGGGGAACTCTGGAGGAACGCCGGTGTGACGGGGAAAGATACGACCCTCTGCAAGGGTGGATTCTAATCGCCTCCACATTCACGCACACACACGCGCGCACGCACACACACACACACACACACACACACACACACACACACAAGCTCCCGCATTCCCTCGCCAGCTCACGATTTGTTTTTATCTCACTGTGCCCCAAGGACAAGCCCTTTCATGTGTGGGAGAACACCCCGGCACATTTTATAATACGACACATTTAACTGCATCAACAACACGGCATGATTCACTTACAAATTAGGATTCATTTTATTCATTAAACACAAATTGCAAATTTGACCTGACAGCAGTGGTGGGTGATAACAGTACTGCTCTTTGATATCCCCGCTTTATCTCAAAAGCAACTTCACTGCCAAAAGTGGGATAAAGAAGCGGACTGGCGTATTGATCTTTATGCGAGAGCGCCGTTCGGGCACGTGCGGACAGATCCATTTTATGTGCCAGGGTTATTATGGCTTCAGAGGCTTTGTTAGTAAAAGCAAATCAATCACACGGTGCAGTGGCGGTTGAATCTGGTCACATTAAGACAAAAATGATGCATCACTCTCTATTAACAATAAATCACATTCCCACTGATAAAAATAAAAGAGCAATCTGCTAACAGAGGGTGGTTATTGCTTGTAAATGCTCTAATGTGCTCTTTTTTTTCATGGCTGCCTGGTTTAGCGGTAGGGCTACAGCTATTGTGAAAACTACTCTCTGTTCCTTTGACAAAAATTCCATTTTGTCTGCTGCTGCTCTCCTCTTAAATCGATCCCAGCAACAGTTCGAAACTGTGATGGCAATTAAATGCTCTATTGGCACAAGCCAGAAAACCAAAACCTAGAAAATCTTCATGTTTTTTTTTTTTTTGCACATGGAAGTGATATTTATCTTGATGGATGATCTTGTGGGAGCAGCTTATGAATACTGAGCCGGAGGAATCACAGTAAATACCAGCTGCAATTTATTGCCTGTTCCATCACTCCATATTCCTCATCTTACTCTTTTCTGTCAGCTGGGACTCGGTGTGATATTGCGTTTTGATTAAAAGGAGCGCTGGTAATATTCTATTACACATGACTGGCAGGCCGTTCTGCCTGCATTGAACCTTCGCCAGTTTATAAGGAGAGATAAATACGAGATCAAATTACCTGATATCGGAGTTCCTTTACTCGGTGAACTACACCGGGCCGTCAGCAAAAAAGGTCATGTTTGATCAGATGGCTCACAGTGACAGCGGAAGTGACAGACACCTCACAATTCCCTGACAAGGTGCATACCTTGCATCGAGGAACAGAGAGGAAATGAATACCCGAGGCCCCTTTGATCTGGACTGTGGAACGGACTACACGCTAATCCTGACTACACCGAACGGGTTGTGTTAGTGTGGCGAAGTGAGGAGGCTGTGAGAGGGTGACGGCGGACGCCTGGACCTACCGATCCACTCATCTACCCAGGCGAAGGCTTGTCTGTGTCCTAGGAGCAGGACGTCCCGCACAACCTGGGGAAGGAGACGTCGGCTGTCAGCCTCGCATTTAATAATGACAATAGTGCAGTCAACATTCTGCAGTACCGGTGAGACACTACAGATTACATTACATTACATTATATTATTGGCATTTAGCAGACACTCTTACCCAGAGCGACTTACATAGGTTAAAGTTTTTGACAATGTCATCCATTTATACAGCTGGATGTTTTGCTGAGGCAATTGTGGGTTAAGTGCCTCGCCCAAAGGTTACAACAGCAGTGCCCCAGCTGGGAATCGAACCAGCAACCTTTCGGTTATGAGTCCTTAACCACTATGCTACACTGCTGCCCCCACTACAGATTTCCTTATGATTATTTTCCATCTCTGAATACATAACACATAATTATCCTTATATGAAGTGACTAACATAGTATATATTTGTGCATGTTGCCCATTTACACAGCTGGATATTTACTGCAGCAATTCAAACTAACCACTTTGTTGAAGGGCACAACAGCACTTCCTAATTTGGGCGCCCAAGCTGCAACTTATAAGTCCAAGTCTTCAACTGCCATATCACACTGCCACCCTGATGGCACTGTGTGAAAGCTTTCGGGGCGAGATGTGATGGCTGTGGAAGAGGCCCTTGGCCAAGGGAGATGATGACTGGGGGTAACCGGCAAGTGAACGACTCTCTGACCTTGTGCACAAACTGCTCCACGCGCGTCTGCAGGCCCCACACCTCGAACTTGACAGTCACCAGCTTGTAGGAGCACATGATGGGGTCCTGTGTGTCCCTCCAGCCCTCCTGGAGCAGGCCCCGTGACGTCTTCTCCGACTTGAAGTACCGCAGATCCTGCAAAGAATCGTGGGAATGCACAGGAGAGAGGGAGGGGGGCTCCTTTGAGATCTACTGGCGCCACCAAGCCACCTTTAAAACAACATTATGACAGCGTGGGGGTAGGGCATTTAGGGTCAAACTGAACAACATATATTGATCACTGGGCAAGAGCACAGGGGGAAGCCACTCTACATCAACATTAAATAATTATACTACACATTCTCTTATAATCTAATTATACTGACCAGCACATTTTGAAGGTTAAATGCCACCTGCAAATAAGCCATGTGCAAATGCATCATATTTTACTGCCATTTTGGCCCCTAAACCACTTCAGCGTTTGCTGTGATTGGTATTGAGTGCTGTGACTGAGAGGGGTAATTGGAAGAGCACAGCCGTGCGAATAATATCTCTTCCCCTCTTGCATGCCCAGAGGGCGCCCCGATATCTGTGCATCTCATTATGTTTTCGGTGTTCAATAAAAGAGCAACCGGGAAAAAAAAAACTAATCAAGAATGTCTTGAACGCTTCAGTGCCTCTTTTTTGCCTGGATGCATCGGGGCATAGCGTACGTGCATTACAAGCATCAACAGCAACAACAGAAGACATTAAACCGAAGAAATGCGTTCTGGCGTGGCCATCATTGGGGAAGTATCAGACAATGGCGCGCCATCTTCCTACAGACAGAGAGCCCCCGGGCCAGGAAAAGCAAATCGCAATTTGGACTGAAGATAAACAAGCCGGGGAGAGAGGAAGAGGAAGAGGGAGGGAGGGGGGACAGGAGGAGAGGAGAGGTAGTCGTGCGCCGTGAGGACACTGCGCCAGGGAGCGCGAGCAGGTATATTAATTACTCTGTCATATTTAATTGGGCCGATAGCGTCACGCTGTCACACTGTCACGCTGAACTGAGCCCCTCTAATGGGCAGACCCTGGGTGCGCAGAGAACGGCAGGCTGGGTTGGACAGGAGGCGCGCAGGCTGCGCCAGTCTGACCAGTACCAGGAAACAACGCAGGCGGGGGGAGGAGGGGTGCTCTTCCACTACTTGGGGTCGCTGTGTCCGTCCCCCAGATGCGCTAGCCTACATAGCTAGCTGCGCAAGTAACACAGCCGCAGCTGCAAAGAGCAGCAAAACGCCTGCATTAAAAATGCGAATGACGTGTTTGAAATTGGAGGGTGTTACATAGTAAATCTATCATTTTATTCATGAGGACAGAAAGCAAGGGCAGAAATTGGTAGGCTGTGTTAATGCTTCCCTGCAGAGCTCTTCACACCCCTCAGACGCATTCTCTCCAAAAGACCCTCCCTCTTCCACCGGTTCCGCCCCTGTACCTCGGACTCCTTGTAGTATCGCTCGGGAATCTCGTCGTAGGCGATGTCGACGAAGCACACCTCCCGCTCCATGTCCTTGGCCTCGTTGTCAAAGATCTGAAGAACGAAAAAGGAAAAGTTTAGGGTAGAGGGCCAAAGTTGGTGTCTGTGGATGAAGAGAACAGTGTGACGAAGCACAATCAAACACGATACAGTGTCACTCTCGTGTGATTCCTAGACGGTGATAACAACACCATCATGATCTCCCTGGCTGGTATATAACACTAGTAAGGCATACAGAGTCTGTTCGAGAGATAATCCCTTCCATAGAATTATCACCCACAATATGAGCTATGCTACGTCCCAAAATCTTCCTCCCTCAGCCTAGCTCTGGATTTGTCAGATGTTTTCTGCCATGAACTCAGATATAGTCTAACTCTCAGCGTCTCTCACTGTCGGTAGGTAACCAGGTGACAGAGGCGGGGTGCAAAGCATTCTGGGAATTGCCTGCCTGTACAACATGGGCCAACGCCGCACTGACACTGTTTGGCGACTGTGAAGTTTGCAGGATACAAACAATGAACATGAAACAAAACATAGAGCCCTTGATATATCACGACCGTCCTTGCGTTACGTATGCGGTCTTTATTGTGGTGTTAATGCTCACGGCCACCATCGTGCATCCTCATTATTACACAAGAGGGTCACGCTGCGAAATTACAGACAAAGAGGGAAAACATCTCTGATACCTCCTTTGTTTTGTTTCTAAAAAGCCATACCCTACTGCGATAAAGACCAACTCATTTTTCCTTTCCTGCCGGCTCGCTTACAGCAGCTAAAGCAGAGGGGAGAGGTGCGCACTTGATCTCGCTGAAGCCTCAGCAAAACACCTTGAGGCAAGGGTGAATTTCAATGCTGCGGCTCCACTCCTGAATGAAATCAGGCGGCTCCCGCCACAAGGCCAGTGGAAGTACTGCGCACGCACGAGCAGGCGATCCCTTTCCCAGCCACTAGGGGGACCTCTGGTTTTGTGCAGCGCGGTTGGGTAATGTGTAAACTCGGTAACCCCTCTGCACTGCTGTCCCCCTGCTCTTGGTTTGCTCGCTGCCTCCTGCAGCTGCGGGGCAGGCTGGGACATTGTACGTGACGGCGTGAGCGGCCCACTGCATCAAAAGGTGCTGGCGCCGGAGAGCCTCCCAGGTGAAAGACCTGCATCGCTCTGAGGTCAGTGTGTACCTCGGAGGATGTCAGGGTCTGATGTCAGGCGCTTAAGTCCTATCAGAGCCCCTTTACATTGTAATGGCAGCTGCTTTTCTCCATAAATTATTTGTAAGTTGTGTTCAGCTGTAGCAATACACATACACACACACGCACACACACACACACGCACACACACACACACACACACATACATACTGTATATATACAGAGAGATAGAGAGAGAGAGGGAGGAGGGAGAGAGAAAAAGCAGGGTGAACTATAGAACTATAGAAAGAGATAGTATTTAAAGCTTAATAATAATCAAGACCTGCATGTCAAGGGATTTTCTGCAGCTCAGGGGGGAAAACCCATAATTAGTCGAATGTGTGCAGAAGAAAAGATCTGACTGCCACATAATTATTTTTCTAAAAGGGGGTAGGGTAGGTGAGGCTCAGAAGACTGAGCTTTCAAGAGAGTCCAGGTGCAGGCTGAAACAACGCAGCACTCCGCACGCACTCAATCTGAAGAACAGAGCACAGGGTCGCCTCGTCAGCACAGCGGAGGAAAACTCGCTGAATATTTCAACGACTCCTACAGTACAAGCTGCTATAATTGAAATATGTTGGGGGCTGGTGGTGGTCGTGGTGGTGGTGGTAGTGGTGGTGGCGGGGGGGGGGGGGGGAGAAGGGGGGCATGGAAAGTGAGGGGTGGTGCGAAACTCAGCCAAGTGTCCGCACAGGGTGAAGATAATGCGTTGCATGAAAAAGTAATGAGGAGATAAATTAATTTCATGGAGGGCTATGAGCAGGACTCCCGGGCTCTCCCTCGCCATTCACTCAGCCTTGGATAATGTTACACTCTCGGCCTGAGCCTAGAGTCGGCTGCAGTGTGCTCCTCTGTGATCGATACACAGCCGCCGCAGCTGGGTGAGCCGTCTGCTGCCTCTGTCAGACCAGAAAAGGGGAGCAGAGTCAGGTATCCTCGTACAGCGCTTCACCACTGTAGCTACTGATTAAAGGATTTCACACAGGCAGAGCCTCCTTGAGTGCATGTAAGGAACTGCAAGTGTCAGGAGAGGTTTCGCAGGGGAGGGCGACTGTGCCGTGCCCCCGTGTGACCCACAGCTAGCTGTGGGGTGTGTAGACAGTCCTCTTTCAACGCGCAGTACGAAGCAGACACACCAAATGGAGTCTCATCAAGGCCCGGCTTCAGCGAGAGAGCGAGGCTCAGCTTTCCTTCGGCTGTTTCGAATGTGCACAGCCTCAGGAGACCCGCCTCAGAGTGGCTTCAGCTGGCTAATGGAAACGGACAATGTTCTTGGCGGTTATAAACTCCCTCGCTGTAAACTTCACACAAGCTTTCCCTAGTGACATGAACACATAACACTATGGAAGAAGGCTAGACTTTCCTCCTCCAGCCCTACTCCTCTTCCTTCCTTCCCCATCACTGACAAACAGGCAGCACACCTTCACTGTTACCGTTCAAAAAGCATTCTAGAATGCTGAATGAACAACAACCTGTACACAGGACAGAAGCTTGTTTAACTGCACAGAAAACAGCACCCCAGTGCTGCAAGTTTCGCGATCCTGCTCTTTGTCTTTCCGCTCGGCGATACGGACGTGTCTACGATACTGTTTATTTTAGGCTCAGCAGAGGAGGCAGTGAGCAAAATTTGAGAGGGAACACGCAGTGCTGAGACCCTCCGCGTGTACCGAGCTGACAGCCGCTGCCAGGAGGGGAGGCAGGACGGTGAGGGTAAACACTGAAGACGTGGATCCTTTTTGAGTTAGGACATTTTGCCTGGAATAATGGGCACTTGGCAGACTGCTGAGGGGCATCATTTCATCTCGTCCGGGATTCAAAGTCGGTCAGCCCTCGCCGACGCTCATCCACGCGACCCTCTCCAAGGAGCTCCATCCAGGCCAGATGCGAGGTCTTAAAAAATGGAATGACACTCAATGCCTCAGAGGCCGTTTCAGAGAGTCTGCCTCTTGTTAGATTTGGAAATTGACCAGTCCCCCACTGCGTGCTCATACCTGAGTGTTGCCGCATGCCAAGTCTTGAGAGTAATGGCGAAATGAATCCAGGGAGAAAAGGGCAAGCCAAGTTGAAATATGCACTTTAATAAGCAGCCATTTTTGGAGGACGGAATGATGTGCCCACACGGACAACCTGAATGAATTAAAGCCCTACTCTTTATTGTCCACACCACTCTATTTGCCACCTCTCCCAGGGTGAAAGTGAGGGAAGATTTCTAAAGGGAAAAAATAGAGTGAGAGAGACAGAGATGGAGGAGGATGGGAAAATAAGTGAAAATAGAACGGTATCAACAAATGACTGAGAATTCAGTCCGATCTTGCCATGAAAAAAGCTTAAAAGGAGTGCAGGGCACCAGAGGAACACACATTATGCATACTGAAAAGGGTCCGAGAGCGGGAAAAGACAAAGCATTTTAACTCCAGCCTGCGACGCAGCGCAGCATTCTAATGGCCCCCTTCACACACGCTGAAGGAGCTGGCTAGCACCTCTTTTTTCCCTAATTCTGACAGTGAAAAGAAGTGCTGGTGAAAAGCGATGCAAGTCATCAAGCTCATTTAGAAATTCTAACATGTCCTCCCGCACCACACACACCCACGCACACCCACGCACATGCACACATAGATACACATACTGTACATGCACACACAAATACATGCATGTGTGCATATATACACAGGCACACACACACACACACCCACGCACACATACATGCATGCACACATGCGTACACACACACACACGTGCACACACACACACACGTGTACACACACATGCAAACACACATCCTGCTGTTCTCAGCAAAGGCTTGAGGGATCTGACGTCACAAACACAGGAAAAATACAGCTGACAAATGGCTTTCATTCAGGTCATGTATCACGATTCAACCTGCATCAACAGCAGCTAACTATAACTGCTAAGTCGCAACCATGGCAACCGCCACAGCTCGACGACCTGATGTGGAGACCCTCACCCTCATTGAACTTTGAGCATGGGATGAAATCCAGAGGGACAACTAACAGGGTTGTGTCAGCAAGAGTCACAAGCTAAAGTTCAATCACACACCGATACATATATAAACGAATACTGCTGCTAAAATGGCATGTGTACTCTCTGAGGAATTTTCCACTGTGTATTTCAGGGAAACGTTTTTATTTGTTTCAGTTTTGTTTGTAAGTGTTTAGGATTTTTTGCATATTTTAACAGTTGGAGTTTCTACTTTTTCTTTGAATACTTGTAAAACTTAACAAAGAGATTCAAAACAGATACTAGGCCACTAACTGAATGGAACTTATGAAAACTCCCATGGAGTTTTGCTGGGAAGCTCTGAAAACAGTAGGAAGGACTTGGCCTGGATCAAGAGATCAAATGTGATTTAGTGTCTTCAGTGTGCTGACAGCTACCGGGAAGCACTGAGCTAAAAGTAGCTTTGGAGCTAAAACTAAAGTATGATGGCTTCATTTATTTAGAAATGCTGTTAATTCCTGACATGATTGATAGTTTCATTGTTATTACTGGATCATATATATCCCTCTATTCTGCTTAGGGGATTTCCGCCCAAGCCTCTGCACCTGTTTCAGATGTCTTTAGCACCCTGACGGAGGCCAGGAGAAGGGTGGTGGTGTTGGTTAGGGCACATTCACAAAAAATACAGGATAAAAGTCAGTTTTAAAAATGTGCACAAAAGCACAGACACACTCACACACACCTCTCCAAATATGCACACACACACACACACACACACACACACATACCCACGCTCACATATGTAAGTGTATGACATATACTCACATTGTCATTGCAGCCTTTGTTGTCTTCATATTTTGTTTCTATATGAATGGAGAACTTTGGCAAGAAGGAGCACTGAAAATAAACAAAACAGTTTTTGTTAACAGTCGGATACGTTGAAAATAAAATAAGCACTTCAATTATCGCTGTTCATTTCATTGATTTAATAAACCAGTCCCTCTTTCCCACTTTGTCTTCCCTCCCATCCCTTTCCCTCCCGCCATTTGTCAGAAAGCATTAGATAGTGAAAGAAAAACAACGGCACATGAAAATTAAAGAGGAAGACCGGGATAAATCACGCTGGATTCTGCGGGGCAGCGGAGTGTGACCCTGCAGAGTCAGCGCGTATGACAGAGTGCAGAGACGAGGGGAGGCAGAGCATCTCGCTGCTCCCCGCACTCAATCTGCCTCTGACACTTCCTCCACAGCACCCCTGCCCTTTGGAGGGAACATATTGCCCCCCGAGGTGAGCTATATCACCGATGTCCGATACACACGTGGCACGCCCTCTTAACTACCTCGTCAAACCTCAGCCCGCTTTAAACCCTTTAAGATAAGGCTAGGCCTGTGTTAAAGCGCACGGGTTGCTGGAGACCGTGTGGTGTGGCTGTCCGGTGCTAGTGCTGAATTATAGGCAATTGTTTCACAAGCCCTTCCTTGAGACCAAACAGAACTGTGCAATTCTTTCTGACACTCTGACAGCCAGAGGACGCAGACAGGTGTAACCTGTTAAGATTCTCTGTGGTCTTCTCCAGGCTCAGCCAGGCAGTGTCAAGAGCTCTGTAGCTTCTAACTGGAAGAGCAATCCCTCCAACTCAGTTAGCAGGCTTATGATAGAGATCAGAGGAGCAGCACTCGACCAGGAAGTCTAATGCAGCTCCGGGGGCGAAGGGGAGCTGAGGCAGTTCATGGGCAACGTCTTTATCTTCCCTGTCTTCGGCAATAATTATTATTTCTTCACCTCGTAGACTTAGAACATCTCCCCACAGGTAGCTATTCCCAGGAAGCGGGGCTGGTGATATGAGTTCTTGGCCCCATAACCTAAATCAAAGTCAGAAGCGCTGTCACTACAGGATAGAGTGGGCAGGGAGGGGAAGCAGGAGGGAACCAATCACAACGCAGCACAGAGACAGGAGAGGGCTCACGGCATTAAAGGGTGTGCATCTCTGTAATTCATTTGCATTAATTCTCTCTGGGCCCTGGTGGCTCTCTGTACTTAAGGCTGATTTGTGAGACTGACATGTGGAGAGGAGAGACGTTCCCTGCCCTGTGTACATGTGTGTGCAGGTGTGTGTCTTTGTTTGCACGAGAGAGAGAGAGAGAGAGATTGACGGAGAGCGAAATCATCAATCCATCTTCGGTTTCTTTTCTCTTATTTATGGCATTGTTTTTATGCATCTGAGATGCGTGTGCACAGACATCTACTGTGTTTATCGAAAGTGCAGGGGAATTAAAAGGCAAGCAGAGCTGCTTTTGTTCTTAAATCCGTGATCCTGTAATGGGATTTTCCTTTCATTTCATTCCTTTCAATGCATTCACCAATGTGATTTTTTTGCTCTAAATAAATTCTTAATTGAGAAACAAAAAACCTCCTAATCTCACTCCGTTTAAAATTCATGCAATGACAGTTATGAGGTTAAAGTTAGATGCATACAGGGAGCATCACATACAATCAATGAAACAAAAACCCAAAGGATGAAACTGATTTCAAAAGTGAAAGACCCGCCCAGGTTCAATGAGTTACAGATGTGACTTTAATGTAGAACTCTGGATGGCATTCAAAGTACATCTGCAGGATGGATGTGGATGTTGTGTGCACACACAAATAACATCAGTCAGTGGACTCAGATCTCTTCAAATTGACATTTTTAAATTATTTTCTTTAAGCACAGGGAAGTAAAAAACAGGCCTACGCTGCTACGGCTGCTGCAGCTGAGCCTTGATCCTGGCCTGTTTAGTGTGGAGGGTGGATGTGATTGCGGTGGGGGGGGTCACATGGCCTGATCGGCTGACCGTGGTGGCGGATTGCACCCTGGGAAGAGCCAGCATGGAGCAACTTCCTGCTCGCGATCAAATGCGGCGATGGGGCGAGGAACGCCTCTTTCCCCTTCCGCTGACTCACTCTCCCTCCAGCTACAGGTGGGCCTGTCGCTGTGGTCGTCCTTAAGCACAGTGCCAGAAAAAGCCCGCTGATGAGACACGTGCCTCGTCAGCTGAAAAAAGCCCTTCAGATTTCACAGAAATTTCGCTGCTATTCCTGGCTGTGTTGACCTTTTGCCGTGTTCTTGATGGCAGACCAATTAGAGACGCTCTCCTCCTCCACACGTCGTACATTCAGCTCAAGGGCTGTACTGTTGGGTGACGATGTCCAATGACGATGTCCAATGGCTCCCGGGGGTTCAAGCTTAAAAAGGGACGAGCACGGAGAAACAGCACCGCTCTCGGCTCAGGGATTACTCACCGGTCAACCCATTCCCGCTAATCATCTGTCACAGCCTCTCCTGATGTTGTTTTTGTTTTATTCATTTTCTCTCTGCTGGTCACTGAGTGTCAAAATAAATTAACTTTAGCCCTGGAGATGGCACTAATTCGCGGAACTTGTGGAGGTGAGGGCAAGCCATCACACTGCTCTGCCCCACCGTGAAAGGCCAGAATGAACTGCAGCCTATGGGGTGAATGCTCACATCAAATATTAACAGGGTTCTAGAAGCAAAACCCCTGACTCTAAATTTAGAGTGTTGTCCTTATCTAAGAGGCTCTTTCTGGTTCATTTGAAACAGTGTCACGAAGGCAAAAAAAAAGCACTGCTTGGACAATTTTAAAGTTAAACATTAACAGAGCGACCATGGATAATTAGAGTTACTTAACCAAAAAAAAAAGACCATTTCATGTTTTTTTTTAAACACATAACTGACTTATTATTACAGAGGTGCTTATGAATAAATGGCATATGTCCATACTCTCATGTCAGAAGTTTATCCTCCTGGTAATTCTGAACTGAATGTGCCATTACGGGTCAGCGAACACAGAAACACCCATTACACCCATCTACTTTTACAGAGAGCTCTCCGCTGGCTACGTAGAGCAATCATTTCTGAAGGTATGTATCCTCAGTTTGTCTGCACCCTTTACCTTTATTGGTTTTTTAAAATCACTATCTAGATTTCATGCATTGTGCATATACACATACACAAGAGCACACAGATTAAACACACGCACACTCGCACGCACGCGCGCACACACACACACACACACGCGGGCACAGATATATATGAGTAACAAAAAAAAAATCCTTGATGGATGGCTTCCAAATAACTTGCTCTTGTAAGCCAATGGGGTTGTTTTAGGGTCAGAGCTCCTACTAAGCATTTAATTGCCCGTTAAAAGCAAAAGGTGACCCTTCCATTGACTAAACTCAGGGCACTGAGGAGCCCTGGGTCTCTGACTCAATAATGACATAGTGTGGTTAGAGAGCGTGCTGGCTGAACTGCAGCATGAGAGAAAGGCTATTTAGTAATGCACCATAATTATAATTTTATAGAACAGCACTGCTTAAAATGCTAATGTTTATATTTGAATTTAAAGGTCTGAGAGAATGTACATGGTACAACATTAAATGACATTTCATGAAGCATTCAGTGAGATATAGAGAAATCGTGCTGACACAATTTAACTTCAGAAGTTGTATAGATGTAAAGTATGAGACTTAAAGTACATGGGTGAAACTGCACACCTGCTACAAACAAACAGAAAAAAAGAATTTACACATTACAAAAAATGTTTGCCAACAAGCCTCACGCGTAGAGGACTGATCTGAAATGGGACTGCCACAAAGCAAATGGGGACTCTCCTTTAGCAGTAAGCTGCAGGGATCATTGAGCCTACTGTCCTTTTCAGAAAGTGCTTATATGTTCCTACCTCACACCACAGCACACACTATATGTTGCCCGTGTGTACCTGCCCGTTCATGTGAGAAAAGAGGCTTTATCAACAGCGGCAGGGGAGAAATCACTACTGTCAGGCTTTTATTGTGGATACAGTTACACTGTATGACAGAAAAGAGAGAACAGTGAGCATCACATGACCTCTAGTCAT
Organism: Megalops cyprinoides; assembly: GCF_013368585.1. Lineage (NCBI taxonomy): Eukaryota > Metazoa > Chordata > Actinopteri > Elopiformes > Megalopidae > Megalops > Megalops cyprinoides. The sequence continues at coordinate 18,438,357 of NC_050583.1, read as the reverse complement.
TTTAGGGAATATCAATAATACCGTAATATGCATGAGGAACTCCTGAGAAAAATACAGCTCTGTCACATTGTCTTCTATTGTTTCCCCATGTTTTAGTCTTGCAAGTGTTTTGATTAACATTATCGACTGGCTTTTTTTTCCCCACTGCACAGAGATCGATAGAAGCAATAAATAAAATACTCACTGTGTACTCTTGAGTCACGTCATGACGCGGAACAGGCATCGGCATGGCAAAAAAAGAGAGAAGACAAAATCAGCCAATCAGCGGTCAGTCACAGTCAGCATATATGGCATAGAACACAGGCAGCCTTCTAGACCACAGCACAAACAGGAAAACACAGTCAGTGTTCACACGTCACATACAGAAAACCTAACACCATCTTACTCTTCATTACAGTTTTTTTTTACCTGTAGAAGAGTGCCACTTTTAGCCCCCCAGTATAGGACTCCAGCATAAGACATGTGTACAGTGATTTGAAATTGATGGCTTGGTTAAAGCTTTGACGATAACTCGATTCACAGAGGGAATTGTGATGATGATTGCTTTGTGGATAATAGGCAATCAGAATTCCTGTTCTTCCGCATTCGCCAATTGGCTGGAATAGCACTGACGGGATCCTGCTTCCCAGATAACAGATAGAGATGTCGGCGCAGGAAGGCATCGACCAGCCAGGCAGTTACTGTGGAGAACACGGCACTGCAGCAATGCAGTTACCACCAGCCCTTTCTCGGCCAAACACTTTTCCCTGTAATGGCCACAGCTGTGTCATTTGTCACCGTACAAAGTGCAGGGAGCGAGAGGAACAACACCCACTGCCCGGTCCTAACTCCCGCCTTGGCCTCCGATTGATTCTGGGTTCGAGACAAGTATAGCAAATCTCATCTCGTCCCGATGTCCTTTAAACCAATGACAGTTTCACATCTCTGATCACATTACCATGCCCCTTTATGGGTAAGGAAATGATGTATTTCATGTTCCATTTATTTTTTTTATGCTTCTTTCCCCCTTTATACAACCCTGTTCTGGGATCACCCATTATATACTCGATTTGTCTGACTGTGACAACCGCTGCATTCACTCAGGCATGCTGAAGCAGGACGAATGCAATCCTCTCATAAACTCGCACACAGGCAAGGCTATTTTCGCACTGCGAGCCACACAGAACACTACAGTGGTGCAGGAGCTCAATATAGGAGAGGCATTACTCTGCTGATGTCATTGTCATCTGAACAACTTGCAGCTGCCTGATGAATCGCAGGGTACCTGAGAGGAATGAAATGAGGAACCCTGGGCCAATCTACCCACCCCAAATCCCCCAGCAAAGCATAGTCAATTTTTTCTGCCATTGTGAAATCTTGGTTATTGCTGTATCCCATTACTAATCAAATGGAAATGGACCCTATTGCCTATTGGCTTATATGTACGCATGCCCTTGTCTTCCATTTGTAATCTGCTGCCTTCCAGTAAACTAGAGCACCATGTCCTTTTGCACGGGGTCTCACCTGTGATGGTGTAAGGGTAGTAATTCCAGGCCTTCTCTGTCACATAGAAGATTTTAGGGACGACCGCCCTGGCCCAGCTGGGCAGCTTGCTGAAAGACATCGATGACATGGGTTACACAGACACGTTGACCTTGAAGATGAAGAGCTGTCTGCACATTCAGCAGGGTTGAGCCTGGCTGGTCAAAACACATACCGCGGCCTTGACAATGCTCAAAATGAAAGGGGGAGAAAAATTGCTTTTAGGTTCCTGCTGGGAATGGCCCCTACTTTCCGGTAATGGTCATTTATTTCAATAACACGGTTGCGAGAGGGCACTGTCTGTATTACAGTGGCCCTCTCAGTGTCCCGGTGTTCTGTTAGACTCCTGCTGAGCTCAGTCCTACCGAGTGCACAGGCTGGAAAGATTGCTCATCTGGTGCAACAGCTGTCCTTGTATTAGAAAGTGGAAAGGATATTTATTTCGAGGGGGAGAGAGAGAGAGAGAGAGAGAGAGAGAGGGGAGAGAGAGAGAGAGTGTGGTTCCAGTGTCATCTTGATTTCATCTAATCAGGGAACTCCAAGGAGCATCTGAACGCTCTGAACTCTGCTGCTGAAATGCACACTGGAGCACCACTGGACTAAAAGGGCCAGTCTGGGAGGGGACTCGCAAGATCTTTAATTGCTCTGGACACCACTACTTACTGGAAATTTCTAAGAGCTCATCTCAGATGAGCAGATTGAATGATGAGTCCCATTTGCTCTGGTTCTAGTGAAAGTGGGCGAAAATTGGGTAGAAATTCACCAGATTGAACATATAGAAGCAAATTGCGCTGTGAAGAGGAAGCCTACAGATGTTGGCTGGATGTTCACTTGAAAAGAAGGGGATGGGTTTTCCCTGTTGGTCTTCAACACTGAGGCTGAGATGTATGCGCTATCCTCTTTATCCCCCCCCATTTCTTTCCATCTATTTGTGGAAGCCTGAGGACATCTGAAGAGGGCAGCTGATGAAAAGGCTTTAGCGATAATAATTCAAATCTCCTCTACCTCTTCTTAATACCTCATCTCTGTTTAGGCGCTCAAAATGAGATCAAACGAGAACCCGTATCTGCGTGCAAGGCGGCATGTAACAATTGATGCAAATTATGTGCATTGATGACTCCGGAGAGGAAATAAGAGACAGTTTCCACTCGTCTTAGGGTGAGCTTGAATAAAGCAGTCAAACGAGAGACTGAATCCTAGGAGCATGTGCGCACCTGCAGAGCATTTCTCAGCTCCTTTCTGAGGCTCCACGCAGCCGCCATCAGCCCCAGCATTTCACACGATAACAGCAGCAGTGGGCGGCAGCAGCAGCCTTTCCAAATTCACAGTTCAGGTGCCAAGTTGGACTCCTTTTTAAAGCTGGCCTTAGGCGGCTTCTGCTGCCGCAGGTTTTTAATAGCTTTGTTTTTCATATTCAGACAGATATATCAAACTGTCAATAAATAAATAACAAAGATAAAAAACATATATGAAAGGATTTACGCCTTGACAATTACTTTCTTTATAGACCTATATGATAAGGATATATATTGTGGACCTGTCCCATGAGTTATTGTTTCATAACCCAAGATAGGTTACTATAAATTGTAGACTATGTTTTGTTGTACTGTTATTAATCAAAATGGTTATATGGTATATTTGTTAAACACAATTAATGTCTGTTTTCCTGACAAAGACTTGGTGACAGCATCTCCTGCTGGCTGAAGTGCTAATGGTTCAGCCTGCTGGAAGGAATAGTGAGATCTAATCAATGAGGCACTGTTATTCCTGCTAAGAGGTGCATGCAGTGAGCCAAGCTAAAGTAAGACTCAATAGATTTCCCAGCACAGCAGTGCTCCTGACTCCGGATTTCCGCTCAACCATTTACCGGATTTTTTTTTTTTTTAATCATGATTATCAGGTTGTTTATCTGGCTAAATGTGGGATGTTCTTCAGCAAGCAGGGCTGAAAACACATGGGCGGTCCCCCCTCTCCATCACGTCCACTCTCCCCCGCTCATATGGAGTGCAGTCTCTGCTGAATAACCCTGCAGCTCTCCCCATTTCGAGAAAAAGCCAGGGTAAAAGATGTGAACATCTGCATGAGAGGCTCCTCTCATAAACATGCAGGCCCCTGGCACGAAAGGCAGGGGGCAGCGTTGAGCCCAGTGAGCGCCTGTTCACTCCCACCGAAATCCTCTGGTCTTCACGGCTCCGTTCAAGCCCGCTGAGAAGCAGGTGGCTCGAACCTCTGATCTCGCCACCACAGAGAGCGAGAGAGGCACCCAGCCATGCAGAGATCCCACACTTCCCCATGCACAAACTTTTACCAGACGGGGCCCACGTGAGTGTGCACGAGAGAGATCGAGACAAAAACTGCATGTGTGTACAATGGCATATTAGTGAGAGGATCAGCACAGGCCCGCTAACAGTATGCTAAAGTCCAAACCCTAAAGTAGTGCAAAATGTGTGCCTAGTAATCAGAAAAATGACCAGAGTCCATCTGTCTCATTTGAGAGTTGTACGGACATTTAGCCTCTGATAAAGTGAGCGAATGCACGCCCTTGGTGGGTGAGAATGAGATGCAGCGAGAAGTAGACCCGTCTGTGCTGTTATCCTGACAGATGGGGCCAAGCTTTCCTCAGCTCTGAACGCACAACCGAGTGCTGTTCCCAGCCAGTGTGGCCGCTGTGCAGTTTATACAGTTGGTGCTGTGCCTGAGGGGTAGCAGTCAGGACTCATTTTTGGAAAGCCCGAGCTTCTCTGAACATGTATGGCAGAGCCTGACTTCTGTGCTGGCAACATTAACGTTTTTAGCACAAGAGCAGACATTCAGATTACTGCTGAGTCATTCTCGTCTGTGTCAAAGGAGGAAGCTGATAAGGGGTTCTGATCAGTCAGGGATTGTGGTATCTTTGGATGGGGGGAAAAACAGAACCAAAGGAAATGGAAGTTAGAGCTTATGGACACTGATCCATTCAGTCCCTTGTATATCCAACATGGCGGCTACCTAGTTAGCAGCAAGTGGAGCAGTCCTAAAATGTATGTGTGGAAGTTCTGCACATAAAGGCTCAAACAAACTGACTGTATTAAATAACATGTATGATGAAGTATATTTCATTTGTTGTACAAACAGAAGTGGTTAATGACAAAAAGTTTTGGGGTTTCTCTATATGACAGCAAAGGAATGCTTTCTGTTGGTGGACTTGATGACTGAGTGTAATTCTCACAACAGATGTGTCAATCTGTTTAACCTTCCAGTCAAAGTTTTAAAATGTTTGGTTTAACAGGAAATACATGCAGTAATTTGAAAAAGCTATTTTCAATGCACCCTGTGCTCCCTAAATCCTTCTGTTACTCTGTAACTTTTAAATTAACTATGTACATTTTTCTATTGCTACACATCAATGACCATAATAAAATAACATTTATTTCAAAAATAATTATTGCTTCATTGCCACTAGTATGACTTACTAATACAACTACTTATAAGAATAAGAATAAACCCCATTCAATATTTCAGCCACAAGTGGAATAACTACAACAGCAAGTTTGGCAGCATGTGTATAATAATGGCCATCTGTCTTTAGGCTTCATAAAAAAATGTGCGACTGGATTAATTAAATTAACACTGCATGGTGACAGCTGGCGCTAGTGTGAATTCCTGATGTGTCTCTGAAATGATGACCAGGAGAGATTGCTTGGCATGCTTGGCAGGCCTAACACTGGCTGACTCCGGGGCCCTGCTGAAGGTGCAGCAACCAAGGCAGCTCTCCTTCTGCCTTTCGATTCAACTGTCTGCTGTCACTCTCTGCTCTGCATGACCACACCACCCCCTGCTGAGCTTCCAATCAGGGGAACATTGCTAATAAGAATTCCAACAATAGCAGCAATTACTGAGGAGCACAAACCTGAATAATTCAGGTTAGATTAATTTCCCCTCCTGTTTGGGAAGTGAGGTTGACACAATGTGTTGCGAGCAAAGTGTATGGTTAGAGGGGGCACTGCACAGAGCCTATTTAATATCTAGAGACAATCAAGAAAAGTTAAGAGGAGGTGTATGACTGGAGCGATTTCAAATTTGTAACTTTTTCAACTGGAAGTAATGACAGATGGTCGGATCTGGGACCCATCTGAGAGGGTCCTGACAGAGGTAATCCATCTGCCCCTGAGCCAGAGTGCAGTGTCCATGGGAAAAGTGGCACTTTATGCATCTATGAGTGTGCCTAAGAGAAATAACCCATGTGGGTCATGGAGGCCAGGGCTTAGAGCAGCAGCTGGTAGGACATGTTGGAGATCAGGGACACATCCAATGCCTCAGCGGGGTGCAGAAGGGCATTCCACCTGGGCATCAGGTGTCTGTGCTCAGGGGGTGGGGGGGTGGGGGGGATCACGGGGCAGTGATGCGAGAGTTGTGCCAGCGTCACGCACACATGCACACGCTCCGTGCACATTGAGCTGGGCAACTGTCGAGATGGGAGAAGACAGAGGACGGAAGCAGCCTGCGCCAACATCCCAAATCCGAAACAAGGGCTCTGAGCGCACCAAATGGTGAGTACCGTTTTCCTCTGAACATTCTTACAAATGTTCATTTTAAAGTTAATTATTCCAGCATGCAGTGATCATCTTTTGAAACAGAGACGTAAACAAGTCCGATTATCAGTGCGCCGAGGCTGAAAGGTCAGATCGCGCTGAACTCAGAGGATTACATGGATGTTTGAGCAGGATGAGAGCCAAAAGCCACTCTTTTATTTGCAACTATTTTTCTAAGTGCCTGTTTTCTAAACATGTCATTATTTCCCAGCAGATGCAGGACTGCTGTGCCACCTGGCCCTAATCTCTGTCGATGGATGCCACTCATAGATTCTGAATACTAGGCTCAAAAGGCACTGCACGCTGTGTGTGTGTGTGTGTGTGTATGTGTGTGTATGTCTGTTGTATGCATGATTTGGACTCTTGTACTGATCCCAATGTGCTCAATTATTCAAATACGATCTTGAATACTGATTAGACTTCATAGCAGAGTAACACCCCAGAGCATTCCTGACAAGTGCCCTGCTAGTCATATGCTTTGTTTGAACTGCAGGCTTGTGTGTATGTGCGTTGAACCTGGAGTAGTGAATCATATTTTTCCCTCTTGTACCTTTTCTCTCTTTATCTCTCTCTTTCTCACTTCGGTGCTCAGGAAAGTGACAGCCCCGAGTTCTGCCGAGTCATCAGCTGCATAAGTTCCCTCCAGCCCAGAGTGCTGACGCAGGTAGTTGTGTTGAAATGGATCGTCAGTCCGCTGCACTGAGAACTCCTCTGCTTTCCGCTGGGCGGCACAGCGCTTGCTAGCTTCTGGAGAGTTCTGTCCTTGGTGGCTCAGTGGTGCAGACTGGAGGGTCACACTCAGTGCTCGCAGGTGCTGAATACGGCTTGTGTGAAGCACAGCGCCGCTTCGCAGCTACAAGAGTCACACGGCGGGGAATATGTCCCAGTTTAGTGCTGCCGTGAGCATGCACACAGATCTGGGTTCAGCTGTAATAATTCACAGGTATTCTGTGTCCCGGTACAACAGCTGTGGACTGATGAGGCTTTGCAGTGGGTATAATCTCTGCTTTTTTTTGCTCATTCTGAATTTTATGACAGGACAGTCTGTTCAGTCTGAGTAGCATGTGCGCTGGATTGTTCACACTGCCTCGGCGCTTATTCCAATCATGCAATGGCTGCTTGTGTATCACCAGCCAGGCTTCCCCTGCTCTTTCAAAACTAAGAGGCATCACGTGTTTTCTCACTGAACCCTTCTGCCCACCTGACCCCGATCTCTGAGAGAGTGAGCACCGCAGGACAGGGAGGGACCTACCTGTTCAGGTAAACGCGCTTCTCGGTGAACTGGCCCGATCCGTGCGTGGGGTCCTCGTAGGGCTCGTTTTGCACCACCTCCACGCCCTCGCCGCGGTCGCTCTGCTCGTGGCTGTGCTTGCTGATCATGTACAGCTGCCCGATCCTGTACTGCAGGGGCACAGAGAAACACAGCGACAGGGTTAGCGCCTGACACCGTCAGGATCCCTGACAGCAGCGCAAAAGCATTCAGCCTCAATGTGACTCCCATTCACTTTTATTCCGCGAGCTCTTTTGCGACCACATGATTTTCCTCCAATAAACCCTTCTGATTGGTCTCCTGTTTATTATTAGCCTGAGCAAGCCATTTTTATTTACTTGCTGTGGTTTCATTTTCATAAATGTGTTCTTGCGTTCATGAAATGTTGCTTAAATGAATAGCACACTCTGGAATTAGCCTGAGATTGTTTTACAAAAAAAGACTCCATAGTGGTAACAGCCACACAGCAATGGGGGTGAGCTTTATAGAGTTTCTGTGTGCCTGTGTTCCAACACTGGAAATAATGAATGCCTCAACACGCCTTACATATCTTTGCTGCTATGATTCGGTCACGTCATCTGAGGGTCAGAGGATTGCAACAGAGCGCTGTTAATCCATGTGAAATAAACAGGTCATGGCACCATTAACAAAAATGACCAGCGAAAAGGACAGGAAGTCCAGATCTGTGATCCGAAGCGGCCTGGTAAAGGGTAGTCTGACAGCTGATAGTCTCTCCTGATACTTTTGCTGCAACTCAAACTCGTGCTCTGTTGCTCAGTGGAGCCCCTATGAAACGCTTGTTGAGAAAAGAAAGTGAACAGCCAATGGACCGTGACCTTGAATAGCCTGGGAGCATCGACCTCTTTCTCTGAGGCGCTAAAGATCCTGTGATAAATCGAGTTCAGGGCTTTTCAGCATCTCACTACAGTATGGCGCGTGACACCTCTGCATCCACCAGGTAGTCTTTTATCTGCCGAGTCAGACAGCTGGAGCTCTCATCACTGTCATATGGTCCCTGGAGTTCCTGTGCAGAGTCAATTTGTCAATATCTACTCCACTTCAAGTAATTTTTTTTTTCCAGAGTTAAAAGTTGTTCAAATTGGCGGTAGGGCCACACTGTGTTTTAGTGAAATCCAGGCTCAGATGTTTTACAGAACGTTTCAGAGTACCTTTTGAATAAAAATTCATATGAAAGATCTGAGCTACTGCTCACTCAGGTGCAGCTTTTCAAAATAGCTCTGCAGTTTCTACATTTTTCCATCTGCTGTCATGCCAGTGCTTTGTTTGGCCTTTTTGGCTCGCTTTTCTCCTTTGCATATTCAGACGACTATAAAAAATGGAAGCGCATCCAAGTTTTTTATGTGTGTAATCAAACACTGTTTAAATTATTCAGGATAGACTCTGTGGCTCCAGTTATGACTGCTTTTCATCAAACAGAGCTGTGGGCCACAACATTTTAAGAGAAAGAGGGGGAGAGAGAGAGAGAGAGAGAGAGAGAGAGAGAGAGAGAGAGAGGGAGAGAGGGGACGAGAGAATGTGTGTGAGGGAGACATTTGAATTTAAGCCTCCTTTTTTGAGACAATAAAAGCTCAGACATTTCCATTCATCGGTTAAAATAAGAAATCAGTGCTTACAAAAACAAACAACAAAAACCCTAAAGAAAATGAAATGAATTAAAATTAGGACTAAAAAGGAGGGGGGTATGAGAGAGATAGAGAGACAGAAAAAGCGGTAAAGAGAGAGACAGAGAGGGAGAGAGAGAGATGGAACCTGCCAGAGATGATTCCTCTTTGCTTTTGTGATGCTCATATTATTTTAATCCTCCCCGACAACAAAAGCCCCGTGCTCTGCTTTGCTTGAACTGAGTCACGACCGCACATGGGTCCCTCCTCTCCCTCCGCCCTCTGTGCTCTTATGAAAGATGTTTTGCCTATGTTGTGATGAGAGGAACAGCGCTCTCCTCAGTTTGCCATCCACTCCCACAGCTGTAAGGAGCATCATCCACACTCAGATGTCCACTCCCCTGAATCCCAGTCTCTCTGATTCTGGTTTCCAAACATACAGTGCCAGTCAACAGTTCCGACACACCTACTCATAGAAGGGTTTTTCTTTATTTTTATTATTTTCCACATTTTAGAATAATAGTAAAGACATCAAAACTATGAAATAACACAAATGGAATTATGCGGTGACCAAAAAAGTGTTAAACAAATCAAAACTATCTTTTATTATAGATTCTTCAAAGTAGCCAAAAAATATGTTTTAAAATGAATTTTTGTGGAAATGAAATTCGTACATAGGCATCAACTTCACTATTTATATTTGTCTAAAAAAACAAATTCGAAGCAGTTAAGCATAAGTCTTTAGACCTAAATGTCTGTGACTGCATGTTTCCCATTATTTTAATCAGGTGTGTCCAAACTTTTGACTGGTACTGTATGTACCGCTCCACAGTACAGATACAGACTAAGCATTACTTCTCCCAGAACACACCAGCTCATTATAGAGGGGGAGAGGAAATCATACAGGGCAGAGCGCGCTTTGCAGCCTTCATAAAAAGCACCATCCCCTTCGACCTGGTGATGTTTTCTGCCGCCCTCTGATTTTCACCCTCGCCGTGAAAAATAGTCCGAGTGAAAGAAAGCTGTGAAAAGCTGCAGCAGAGTGAACAGGCCTGGGTGCCGGTCAAGTCTGAGGTTTCACAGGGACAAAGTGCATTTTGAAGTGACGGGGGAAAAAAAAGTGCACAGGCAGCAGAAAGCCAAACTGCGGCGTTTCTCAGCCCGATATGATGAATTATTAACCGCTCTGCCCTGGCGGAGGGACGGACGCCCCGGGATTGCAAAGTCACACAGGACACACCCCTCCCTGGGCTGGAGACAGTCAGAAGCGGTTACCTGCTCCCTGACGTCTGACGAGCTTTGGCGCTGTCCGAAGCGCCCTTGCTCGTCGTTCCAGACTTTTCCGACGGCGCGGCCAGACGCGCCTCGGCACGTGGCGGACATATGTTGGTGAGCCTCGCACGGATGAGCAATGTGTGCAATGACCTTCATGGAAAAACACAGCACTTCTCCCCACTTACACGCACTCGCCAGACAAAAAAGAAGCAGCGTGTGCCGAACGCTGCAAGGCTTGGCTCAATACACGACTCCCCCCACAGACCGGAAACATACCTCTGTGGTGTTTTTGGAATGATGCACCGAGTTCCTCTTTCAAATAATTCATAAACAACACTTCCAGCGCAACTTGCGCCTTTCAATTCAAACGTGTCCGCTTTTTTTCAAAGACGGCGAGGCCAATTTAATTAATGAAATTCAACTTTCATTGTCAACCTCTAGAAAGCGCAAAAAAAGTACCTAAAATAGGAAACAAAGTATGAAAAGCTCTCAGGTTAAAGTGGTTTGTAAATAATTCATTGTCTCTTTTCTCTTTCATACAGATTGCAGATGTGAGGCTGGATTAGGAGAGTGAGTGGGAAGGAGGGCAGAGCAAGGGGGAATTGAAATGGGATGAGTGGCCGTATCAATAGGTTGCCAGAGACCATGTGATGACTGCAGACCAGAAGCAGCTGAGCTCGTACTGTATATTTTCATGTATTCCTTTGCACGCTTTGCAAGTGATCTGTGCTTTCCTCTCGTTTTCTATCTTGGGATTTTGTTCTGCATAAGTAGACAGGAGCATCAGAGGAGTGCTGCGGTTTCACTGTGGAGAAGCAGACCCCGGCTTGCTGTATTCTAGCCACCCTTTGGTTCTTGCAGTACAAAGGAGTAACATAAGTTAACAATGAAACAATGAATTCGCTCTGTATTGATCTTGACCATGGAATTCTGGCTGGAATTCTGGCTTTCGTAACAGCGCCATCAAAAGACTTTAACCTAAAGAGGAATGTCCTGGATTGGTAAAGAAATAGCAGGATTTGGCAAGACTAATTCTGCACTGAGCTCTCTTTATAATTTATACCTGACTGCAGCTGAGGTAGGTACAGAGAGCAGAGAGCCTCAGAGCCGCAGTCTGTCTAAACGCACATCGGAGGATCAGACGCAGAGCGATGGCCTTGTCAGTGCAGCTCTGCGCCGTTACATCACTCTTTCATAACTCATAGATCCACCAGTGGCGTCTCCTCTTCTGGGTGAATTTTAAATTAGAAAATGACTTCTGTTCTCTGAAGGGTCTCGAGTAACAGCTCTGGGTGACAAATTCAAACAGACCTTTGTCAAGTGGTTGATGAAAGCCCCGAGAATTCTTTTGAGGAGTTAAAAGGAGGCCCCATACACCGTCCCCGAAAGGGTACAAGTGTATGGGGACATTCCCTTTCACTATACTTCAGAAAGGCTACATAAAACACCAGCAATTTCAATTAACACAGTCCAAACCTACAGCTCTGTCACGGCAGCAATCCGCCAACAAACGCGCCACCATGCAGCGAATTGGCCTGTGCGTTCGGTAACTTTTTTGGCAACGGTATCGTTGCAACCCATTATGTTTCGTCATTTTCCTCAGCTTTACTCCAGAGAGCGGACGTTACCTATTTTATTTCCGCTGGAGTTATCCAGCTTAGAGAAACCTGATGAGGAAGAAGGCCGCTACACACCCATTCGATTGAGGTGGCACAGACACCGAAGAAAAGACGGAAGGACGCAAAACGTAGATGCTCCGGGATCAATACTTTAATTAATATTCAAATTGCTTTGATTTTCAGCCTGTGCGTCCACTTGCCTTCCTTCAGTGCCTGCGACCCTGCCCTCCCCCATCACTCCCCTATTACACGAGATTGCACCAGTGCTAATGGAATCTCTCAAACGGCGCGGCTGAGCAGTAATGCGCAAATAACGTTGGATGTTGTTCTCTGCTGCTCCGCTGTTTCTTTTTTTATTTATTGCAGCTCTTTCATTTGAGCAGAAATTTTGTTCTCGTTTACGAGGTCTGTAAAAAGCCGGCCCCGGCTACAAGCTCTATGTGGGATGAAAGTGCTGCTCCCTCCTGGGTTGCCATGGCGTTCCCAGAAGTGTCTGCTCCCCTTGGTTACGCAGCTCTGCGCGGTTTACAGTGTGGAGAAGCCTAATTACTCCTCATCTCGCACGGATACGGGCAGGAGGGCAACAAACGCAGAGATGGAGGCAAACACACTAACTGGTCTCACCTCATACGTGGGCATTATCCTAACTGTGCAGGTGAACATCAGCAATTCCAAAACGAACACATTCGGAGTGAGACCTGACGCACACCTAGCTGCTGTTTTTTTGGCTAGTTTATGCGGGAGCTGCTAAGCAAAGGGAACCGTTTTTACTTGTATAAAATAGCTTTGTGCTGGCTTTTAGAGAGCGACAAGTTGTATTACATTACTCTGCAGTACATTTTATAATGCCCTGTTAAATTGCATCTGTTATAACAATAAATAAAATGACTGATATAGATAATAAATAAATGACTGATTATTAGCCAAAGTCACACCCACACATACTGCAATATCTGTAAAATGCTGTGACAGAGATCCTCATAGGCTGATTTTATCCTGAGATGAGGTCATAATTCAAAATGGTAAAAAAAATCACTTCTGTTCTAAAAAAAGTGTAATGACTCGACTCAAGTAGAAAATCCTGCAGTCATGTGAAACTCCCCATGGTTGATCTTGAGCAATAGTGGGGAGTGATGGTTGAAACTCTGGACTGGAAAGTTATGGGTCTGGAACATTTTCGGGAAAATGTTATTGTAATTTCTTACAGGAAATCCAATGGTATGAGGTGTTTACCATCTGTAAGGTTGTGACCTGCCCTGGACGAAGACATTAAGGGAATAAACAAATAATGCAATACTGGAATTTTGTACACTGTCTGTACCACCTCTCTAAAATTAAGATCACAACATCAGAACTTAACACAGAGCACGATTTTCCTCTAGTATGTCTGCCGATTCCCTAATGATGGATGTATTTTGAGCTGATGGTGGGCCAGAAATCTGTCAGGAGATAAATGGCTTCACACAGACGTTTGGTCAGACATCAGTTCACACGCATTAGCATTCATTCTAATAAAGAGTGTTGCATTAGCATTTTATTTTGCTCCCAGAGCTTTTGAACATGGCAATTAAGCACTGAGCTCTTTGCCTCGTGTTAGGCAGAATAATTAGTATCTCTCTACAGGCAGAGCGCAGGTGAAATGTGTGTGTGCGCAGAGTTATGACTTTCCCTCTTGGCCAGTCTCTGCGGCTGATTTGAGAAAGCCTCTGATTTAAGACATATTAGAGTGGCCCACAGATATACTGCTCCAGACTTCACTCTCACACAGCAGGCTGGGGGAAGCTGTAAATTCAGCTCCAGTACCTCCTGAATGTTCCAGGGAGGGACCGACTTCCCATCCCCGAAGGCTGAGGCCGTATCGACTGGAGCGAGCGCCAGGGAGTGTTGATATGCCTCTCAGAAAACCCTATTGATTCTCAGGGCTGCCGCGGCTAATGCTGCTTTTGTTTATTCATCTCATTTTTCTTCTCAGCCTCCGGTTGACAGAGGGGGCAAACAAGGCGGGAGGAAGCCTTGAAGAAAACCCAGCACAGTTCCCGCCACGCTGGGAATAACAGGTACAGAATCTCTACCTATGCTGCCGTATAATTAAAGGTCCAGGTGGCTGCTTCGGCAACGGTGCACAGTATCAATCAAATAGCTGTTCCGTGACCAACACTTGGGTCAGTTCACTGTAGTGTGTCATGAGCTATTGTATTACTATTGGGCACTGTACATAGATGAATTATCAAGATTTGTTCTTCCATGCACTTGAGATTGTCCAGTCCATTGTGGTCCTTTTTCAGCGTTGCTGTTTGCATTGTCATCGGCTCACCACAACACAGGCGGAGCAAAAAATTCAATGCACGTCTAAACGAGACCAGTTCCGAGGAATAAAAACCTTCACAGCACCTTGCCAATTCAGCGTCGGGACATCAAGCTCCGGCCCAGCTTTGAGCAATGTCCCCAGTGAGTTCAAGAGGAGAGGCATTGAAAATACAACAATCGTACACATTAAATCATCAAATTGCTCGTGTCTGTGCAACACAGCCCCTGTGTGGAGCTGCACCACGAAGCCTGAATGTAATTAGAAGAGCGGAGTGAGAGATGTGTCTTGACAGGTCTTAGGTTTGAAAACTGCAGTGGGGTCATAAATACAACAAGAACAAACAATTTATTTCCCATCCACCACTGGGCGCGGCAGTCTCTCCGAGCACACGGCCACTGCAGTGGCGTGTGATAGGGTCATTTGCAGGGACATTATAGCAGAACCAAATGGACACTGGTGATTTTTTGTATTTCTTTCGCCGTCAGGCTATGATTAGATCAGCCTCCTGGCCCCACAGAGGAAACAAAGGGATGTCAAGTGCGCCAGGCCGCATGTTCAATTTACACGACACAGCAGCACTGTTGCTCCGGTGCTGTGATTTATATAGGTGCCTCAAGGCTGCTGAGAGATCTGTCCAGAGTGCCCAACGCTTCTCTGCAGGATGCAGTGGATACACACACTCGCAAACACACACACACACACACGCACGCACGCTCGCATACACACATGCACACACACATACACACGCACACACACATAAAGATACACAAGTACATACACATACATACATACATACATATGCACACACACACACGCACACACACATAAAGATACACAAGTACATACACATACATACATACATACATACATACACATGCACACACACACATACACACACATACAGATACACACACACACACACACATAAAGATACACAAGTACAAACACATGCATACATACACATGCACACATACATACACATACACATGCACAAACGCACACATACACACACAGATGTGCATGCACACACAAACACACACACGCACGCAGGCACGCACGCATTGGGGGTTCATTGACCTGGGAATGTTCTCTTCCTTTACAGATGCTGTGGCATGTCAGCTCTCAGCTCTCTAATCCCACATTCCCTGCAGTGCAGGGCTGAGCAGATTACACTGATACTCACACTCCATCCATCAGTGGCACGCCGGCCTCCCGCTAGGCCAAAGAGTGCTGCTTCAGCTAAAAGCACAGCACACACTGCAGGTCTATTCACTTACGTATCTATATACACATGCGCACACAGAGACAGAGCACGGTATGTGTGTGTATGCGTGTGTGTGTGTGTGTATGCGTGTGTGTGTGTGTGTGTGTGTGTGTGTGTGTTCTCAGTGTGAAAAAAACATTACCTGCTAGGAATTTGTGCCAAATGGAGGGGCTGGAAGAGTAGCAGCATTCTTAACTTAATCAGCAGTTGAAATGATTGATTGTGTTTGAGTTTTGTTGAAGTGAAAGTGTTGAGGGGACAGCGAAGAGCAGGCCACGTACAGGACACCGGACGCCTACAGTGCACACAGGCAAGCGACCTGGCAAATTAGAAAGTGCTCTGTGAATGACCCTGTTCTGGTTACTGTGGATTCTTGACAATGGACAGGCTGCTGAGTGCTGTCCTTGCTGATTAGTACTTCTTCATACTTAATGTTTCAGTATTTCGGAATTAATCAACTCATAATAAGGGTGAATGGCCTGATCAGAATACACAACGATCATCACAGCAACAACTGTGGAATTGACGGTCCTCCCCCTGCCTAGACTTGCGTTTTACCACAAACTCAAATTATGCAATATGCACACATACCTACACAGTCTTGTGAAAACTTGCAATACTTGCAACACTTTTATTGCATTTGCAGTGTATTTTCAACTTGCAGTCGGCCTTGGCCAGTCTAAACCTGGGTACCCAACAGGACAACGAGGAAAACCAGGAAAGCATCTTTTGCACATGAACCAGAATACTGACTGACATACATTGGTTCAGTTCAGATTTGGGATGTTTTTCCTGAGCTTCCAGACCGTTTCAGTCCTCCTCATCACGGTGATTGGTCGCTTGCCACAAATAGCGCGTGAGGTTGAAAAGCGTGCGGACCATGAATGGACATGCCCGTACCCACACACACAAAAAACAGAAACAGCAGCGAAACAGGCTGAAACGGTGAGGAGGGTGAAAGGACCCAGGTGGCAGTAAATCTCAGCAGAGGAATCGAAGGATTTCCATGTATACTTATGACAGTCTTGCATGCAGCATGTATTATCCATGATCCATGCTTTACTATCTACAGATGTTTCCCAGCAAAACTCTGCTTCCCATCAGTGTTCTTGTGCAGCTTAACACAAGGAGTGGCGGTGTAGCATAGTGGGTAAGGAGCAGGACTCATAACCGAAAGATTGCTGGTTCAATTCCCCACAGGGGCACTGCTGCTGTACCCTTGAGCAAGGTACTTAACCCACAATTGCCTCAGTAAATATCCAGTTGTATAAATGGATAACAATGTAAACAACTGTAACTGATGGAAGTTGCTCTGGAGCAAATGCCAATAATGTACTGTAACGTGATGTTAACCATCAGGCGTGGAATGTGTATTTATTCCTTAAGATGAACTGAGACATTCATCCAAAAGCCTGAATTTCACAATGTGGCAGAAGGGGGCAAAATTGATCAAATGTGCTCAGACTGCCTGTTGTGTCCCCTGCCCCTGTCACAATGATTGCCCTGCTGGCTGCAGACTGGCTGTGTGTCGCACAGGGTAAGCCCAGGACACCAGCACTGGAGACCGGGCCCGAGGCCGGTCGCTTTCTGAGACACACGGTAAGAACCCAGCACGTCTCAGTTTGACACGCAGTGCATTGCTGGTGGCCGTTCCTTTTATTGTTCTATTTTTACACTGAAAATGAAAGGTTGATTGAGAGATTAATGTTGACAGTGCACATACTTGGGTATTAAAATCTTATTCTTTCATTTCAGACCTGTCATCTCTGCAGATACGGTCTCTTGCTGTCAGCCAGCAGGGCTCTTTTGGCTGTCTACTAAGTTAGTCCCATCACCTATCCCTCCCTCCCAAATCTTTCGTGTCACCCCAGGTAAGGCCTTATTATTTTTTGGAGCAGTAAATGTGTGACTCAGATTTCAGGAAGAGCATGTTACCATGCTTAATTAATTAACTGCACATCTAAATGCCCCACACTGCATGTGGTAATCAGGAAGAAAACTGGGTTATTTCCCTGTCCCCAGCCTAGTACTGGTGATTTCTCTCTATATCTCTAAGCTTTGAACTTGTGTCTGTAACACATTGTGACACAACCTATTTTCATTATATAAATTTTGACTGAGCAGTTAATTACTTAATCATTTGTTCATATAAGTCTTTGTTGTATAATGAATATATAAGATCATATGATTTTGGTTTATATGTATATAAAATATACAATTTTTTAGATGTTTTATGTACAGCAATACAAACAATAATAAGTCTATACTATGTCTCTAATTGCATTTTGAATCACAAATTGCAATGGCAATAAATAAATGGATATCTCCCAGTTATGTTCTGCAAGCTACATATGTAGCTGCAAGTACATATGCGTTAGCAGCATTTTATGGACCTTAAAAGATGCAAGACAATGGAACAGAAGCACCTAAATCAGGGTCTGACTTGCTCCTTGGGTCCTCAGATTCTCTGCATACCGAATCAGAGTGGTTACTTAACTGGTGCATGTAGCCATGACGCACATTATTCACAGTGCTGTTGAAGAGTTGGGGGGGCATTTTTTTCCAAGCACAGCGAGTGTACCAAGGGTGTGAATGCAGTGGAAAAAACTGCCTGGCTGCTGTGATAATGTCCGCCCACCTCTGCACAGAATGTATCGCTGAGAGGGCTGTCACTCTCCCCTCGCCGACACAGGGAGGCCGTGATCACTGTGATTGACGGGCTCGGCACGGCCCGGCACAGCTCCGCCGCCCGGCCCTCTTCCCGCGCGCCGGGTGCGTCAGCGCTTCGCCGACACCGCCGAAGCGTGCGTAATACCAATCACCCGCTCCCACACATCCCATTTCTAACACTGCTTCACCGGGCGGATTGGCAGCTCACAATGCACGCTGTGACTACAATAGCCGATGCTAAATTCACAGCATAAAGGCTTGATTGTCCCCTGAGCATTACACGGCATGTAAGTCTATTTTTACTTTCTGCTCTGATCCTGATAGATCATTATCAAAACAAGCCCGGTCTCAACGGGTGTATGTGTCTGCTTCCAGAGGCTGTAGCCTACGAATGGCCAGTGACTTTGAGGCTAGCCAGATGCTCTGAGAAGCCTTTGCCCTTGGCTCCCTCTTAACGCCAGCTTAAGGCTACCGCATCGCACCACATAAAAGTACACACCACGGGGACCGTCGCCTGCGAACGCGGTCACAATAGCTCCAAGGACAGCGGCTGTCTGTGCGCGCCTCGGTGAGAGAGCGGGAGGAGTCGCCGCCGCCGTCTGCCTCCGACAGTCACAACCCACTCCGAGAGCGCCGAGCAGAACGCGCCATGTGCTGCCGGACGTATCCGCGCCGACGCCGCAGCGCGGCTCAGCATGGGAGCGGCAGCATTCAGATTTCCAGCACACAGCGGCGGAGCCCGACACCGAGCAGCATTCGGGACTGTTACATAAAGGACACGTATAGAGAGAGCACTTTCTTACTCCCCTCTGGGCGTTGCGCAGTGCCGTCATTAGTATAACCCCGCCGAACAAGGGCCATTACACATGCGTTCGTTTCAATTTCCTCTGTTTTCTGAGTGAGAAATCAGCACTCCAGAGCTCTCTATGGCCTCTCTGTTCCTAATGGCGTCTGTCTGTTCATTAGCTCTGATGGCAAACACGGTGTGCTCGCAGCAGTGCTGGAGAAACCTATTCCATGTCCTTAACATAGGGGGGGAAAAATAGCTTTTCCGACGACGATGAGTCAAAGCCACTCCACGTCTCTCCCTCTTTCCCTCATTGTCCTCCACTCCGCTCTGCCACTGTCCCTCTGTCACTGCTCATCAGGCATGCTTCGCATTTCCCAGCGATCTCAGGCCGTCCACACGGCCGGCCGCGGGATTCGAGAGAGTACAAATTCCGCTCTCGCAAACTGAGTGCTCGGCCTCATTACCATCATCGGGAAGCCGGGCGAAATGCAGCGCCGCTGAAAGGTTCCTAATTGCAGTCTCATCTCATATCTCTCACTCGCCTCACACAAAGCGATGCGAAAACTTTCCCATGCAACCTGGTGAGACCAGACACAATGGCTGGCACAAAATCCGGCTCGATGCGCCGCAAGCTGCGCCTGGGAGAGGGATCTGAATTCGAGAGACCGTCCAGAATTATTCATAACCATGAGCGCGGAATGGAAAAATTCAATGCCTAAATTTTTCAGTGGGTCCCTGAAGAACCAATTCCGGTTGGTCACGGTTTAATAACATCTAAAGTGAGAGGGCATTTAGTGGAAGAAAACCAGGCCCAAAACATAATAAAAAGAAAACAACCATTAAAAAAAGAACAATGGGAGCTATTTGCACACAGGAACCGCAATGTTGGCTCCAAAGAATAAAGTAACATTATGTCTAAAGCCCTGTGCTGTATTTTAATTTAAAAATGGTTCAAAGGATGGAAAAATTAATTAAGTAAATTCTCATGTCGTGTCTATAATGCCGATGGCTTTCGATAGTGTGGTTACAGACAGTTTCTTTTTCTCCCTCTTGGTCCATGTTTAATGAACGCTGAATCTAAGGAGTAGAGCAATGGAGAGATTCCTCATGCTCCAAGAAAAACAAAGAGAAAAATAAAAGGCAAATACAGCAATTCATCCTTTCCCCTCCAGTTTGCACTCAGAATAACCCTGCATCACAGCAGTAACTGTTCACTCTGTCAAAATGTTCTGCCGCAATGAGAAGGGCGTCATTATTTATGAGAATAAGACCTTAATTGCAACAAAAGTAAATTTTTAAACACATTTTTATAGATGCACATACAAATCAACTTGGAGTTTGTTTCCTTTAGGCAGCAAGAGGGCTGTGTGTGAATTACTCAACAAAAGTTGTTTGTTGTTTCGTATGATTGTGATTACATACGGTGCAAAAAGAGGCACAACATATCTCATCTTACACATATTTACAATCACCTCTAGGAGTACATACCCTAGTGTTATTATGGACTTTGCATTGAAGTTTATTACCCATGGCCCATCAGACATGGGCATGCACTATTGGCTGCAGATGGAAAATGATCCTGTTGTGAGTATATACACCAGGTGACAAAGGCCCCTATGCTGAACTATCACAGATTATGGACTGTGCTTTGAGTTAGAGATGTATTACATTTAAAGCTCATGCTGAGTGTCCTATAAATACAAGTGTTACATCAGTCCAGGTCAGTACCAATACATAGAAGGGAAGGTTCTTTTAAGGCAGTTTTTTAGGACTGAACTGATCAATGCTATGATACAGCAGCCGGTTGCAGAACATTAAAATACTTTTAGTCAGGTGGAATGTGACTCGAGCCATGAGGACACTTGAATGCCAATATCTGATTTTGTGCTTGTGCCTTTGATACCGCCCACATTAAACCTGTTCAGCTCCGAGAAGACAGCACAGATCTCTTCTCTTCACACGTCTCAGCAGGTTCACTTCGCTTTGAAGTTTGCGGATTTATTTTTTGCACAGGAAGCAGTGGGTCGGTGAATATGTCTGACATTAAAAGAAATCCGAACTGCAGCCGCTGCTGCTCTTCGTCGACCTGCTGTGAACGAACCTGCCAAAACCTACCGAACCTACCAAAGATCAGGACTCTGATGAGGCTCAGCCTGTGACCAGGCACTCATCGGGCCCCTGGGCCGACCACTCTCTAGCTCCTTGTGAGGAAGCTGGCCAACGCTTCTCACAAAACAACAGAACAGAAGGAACAAACTTACAAAAAAATCTAATAATCTATTTTAAAATACCAAGTAAAGAAAGCCAGCCTTGGACACAGGCACCACAAGCTGCTCACAAGAGTCTCCTAGCAGCACCCAATGGTTGGCTTCACACCCATATCAGACAATTACAATGATAAACAGTTACACAATTAACATTTAACAGGTTTGGATGCAACTGATGAAGTGGGATCTGCTATTGGTAGGTTTAAATTGGATTAATGACAAAGGGCCCTTGAACACTTACACATCTTCAAGCACTGGGGTTAAATATATCAGAGACAAGAATATGGACCTGTTCGATCACTCAGCTCACTTCTCCATTGTAACATGCGGTCCCAGGGCTCATGCTTCACCCCTAAGAGGGCTGCTGTGCTCCGAGTCATCCCATAACCAACTGTTCAACACACATCATCAGTCGAAGCCACATTAGGAGCAGTGGGAGGCTGTAATGACCATAGACCCTGAGGGCCCAACTCAACCACAGGAGATAGCAGGAAACCCATCCAGGCACCTTACGCATGTGTCCCCTGCAGCTGTTTGGGCCACTCACATTATCATCATATCTTACTGTACGTTAAGCAAGCAAGCAGGCGAGAACCAAGATATTTCATAGGAAATGCAAGGTACAAGGTTAACATACATGTTATTATTGTATTCTCTGCAAAAAAATGCAGTTTTAATGTACAGTAAAATTACAGATAGGCAAATCTAGCTGTCTTTACAATAGATAGATAGCTAGATAGATTGCCCGTCAATAGACAGATGGATAGGATATCATTGACAATCAAAGCTTGGGAAACTGTTGCAGAAACTGCCTCTTGCACTGACATTTAGACTCTGGCGTGAAGTTTGTTGTGTTTGACATGCCCCGGGTCTGCTGAGGAAGTCAGCGCTGACTGCAGGCTCGGCTGACGTAACGGAGACAGCGCCGTTGGTTATGGGTTCAGTTTGCTGTTGAGAGGAGAGGGCTAACGGTTCACAGCTGTGGCGGAGCACAGTGCAAGCGTCACTCTCGTCTCGGGGCGGAGGGGGAGAGAGGTCTTGCGGTCATACTGCATGGCTGAGCTCAGCTCGTTGACGCGCCAGCGTTCTGCACATATTTCCACCCCCCCCACCCCCCCAAGAAAGGGGAAGCGAGGCACGCGAGATGAGAAAAGCGAAGCGCGGCTCTTCTATATCGTCAGCCAACAGACGAACAGCTCAGAGCCGCCGGAAATGGAACGGTGGCGTGATGCTTCATCAAACAGGCACGCGATCGTCACAGACGAAAAACCAAACTGCAGAGCATTTACGGACACTTCGTAGAACTGAAAGGAACAGGGCAGAAGATCAGCAGCTCGGGGACATCAGTGGCAGCCGGAGAGTCTGTGAAGGTGCTGCGCAGAACTGCGTAGCGCTTTGCAGGGCAAGCACCGTTATAGACTGGGCTTGCGCTGACTCAGCTTTACCCCAGGCTGGGTGCTAATTACGTTAACAGTGCTGATGGTGACGGGGGACTGCTCTCTGTGTCCGCTCTGTGGCAGGACAGCCTGTACTGGGATCAGTTTCCGCAGCCCTTCCCGGGTTAAGCCCATGGGAGCTGCTGTGCAGCTCAGTGTGTCTGGCCCTGGCCCCCGTGATGTCACCCGAGATCCCCACCCTGCCCCGAGCCCATGAGAACACTCCGTGGGGGGCGGGGCCAGCCTTCAGCTCCTCCCACTGGTGACGGAGTCTCCCACCACTCATGACCCGGGGCTGGGAAAAGCACACCCGGGCCCCTGCCCCCATTCCTTGGCAAGCTCTGGAACAGGGGAGACTGGTTTAAACCACGCCCCCCCCCCCCCCCCCCCCCCCAGATTCCCTCACAGTGCTCAGGCACAAGAACACAAAGGACGATCCAAGAGAATGGTCCAGAAAATGGAAAACCTTATTGCATAATACACTGAATTACACATCAAATGCGTTCTATTGAAAACATCTTTCCCACCACACACACAAGTAATCTTGGTCATTACCGTAAATGCGTCCATTCCTGTCTGAGCACGCTGTTGCCTGTGACCGGGATAACCCGCATCTTGGAGATAAGTACCTGGGTCATTTCATAAATAAGGTAGTAATCTTCATAACTGGCCTCTCTGTGATTTGCTGGAGCAATTCATAACTGATCTTTTCAAACAGCAGTTAAGCCCCCACTGATGTAGTCACCCAGATTTACAGACGCAGGGAGGCTCTCTGTGGTGAGGACTGTAGGGACTGCAGTCTTTTTCAAACACAGTGTGATTTTGCGTTGTTTGATTATGTGATTTCACGACTGTAATTCTGATTAACAGCTTCCACACAAATTATTACTTTTTCGGTACAAATATTTGGTTACGTTTGGATTTGTAAGTCTAAATCTAATATGCTGTAAATCATATATGCTGGTCCTATGACCACAACAACTACTACTTCTGTCAATACTACTTGCTTGATTAGTTTTCACTTTACCTACATAATAAATTATTGCTGATTTGAATTGTAATTGCATAATCTATCCTTTTTCCATTCTGATGACATTTGATAGCCTTCATGGGATGAAATGGCATCATCACTCTAGGGACACATGATACATTCTTTCCATTACATGTAGCAACACAGCCCGTGCAGACGTTGTGCTCCTATTGGGCAACACAAAATGATTCAAAGACAGACACGCGATTGAATGTACACTTTTAAATAAATAAGGAAAATGCCCACAATCCCTAACTATTTTCCATGAACTCAAATACAGTTGGAATTATTAGGGACATGTAAAAACTACAAACTAAAGGAAGAAAAACTAACGAAAAAAATGGGGCACATGGCAGATACTTTCATGGACGATATATGTGTGTGTGTGTGTGTGTGTGGAATTATACATGGAGGCAGGGATAGAGAGTAGTAGGACAGAGGAAAGGTCAGTGCTGGCACAGGGGCTTTGATAGGAGTCCCCAGGGTGAGGGCGGGGGGAGGGGGGGTCGGGGGGTAGCAGACAGGCCCAGTGAAGACGGAGCGTGCTCTGAGGCTGAAAGGGCTGGGATAATCGAGAGGTCGGACTCCGGGGCTATTTATAACCAGGACACCAGCCAGCCACTGGGTTTCTGTCATGGGATGGCAGGGACAGTCACAAGACCTTCCAGATGGAAGTGACCTTTTTTCCATCTCCATTTCCACCTTCCATTTTCCATATGCCCCTCTCCGCCCCATACTGTCAGCAGCCATGTTCCCACCATGGTCCTCCTGTCCCTTTGGTATGAATACCTCCAAATTTACAGAGTTACAGAAAACTACGTTGCCCCATGTACATTTTCAAGCAAATATGGTGGTGGAACAAGACACACCACTCAATAGGTACAGGCTCAAATCCAGACTGCGCTTAGCCCAACCCCATGACAAATCTGTCATTGATGTGTTGGTGTGAGCACACAGAACAGTTCAGATACAGAGGCTTCTGTAACCTTGTTTATGCATGCGACACGTACAACGCAGAGGTGACGGTCACAAAGAAGTGACCTGCGGTTTACGCGTGTGAACAGCTGAAGGCACGTGCAGCCGTGCTGCTCTGGGTGCAGTGTGATAGCATCACGCGGATGACTGATGATATGGGGAAATGTCGTTACACGGCCCGTCGGAGGGGCTCATTGACACATTCCATTTCAGCTGCAGCCGCTCTCCCCCCCCTCCCCCCCCCGACCCCCCCCGTCACAACCGCCGCATCGCTCTAGATGCTGGCATGGCAACCGGAATTCTCCCGGCTAAATCCGGCGACACGCAAAGACGCTTTCCTGTCAGAACCGCTCCGGCGGATTAAACGCAAAGCGTTTCATCCCGGAACCCTATGGATCTGTTACCGTACCTCTCCAATGTCGGCCATTAAAAACACGGCCGTGGAAGGTCGGCTCAACTGTGTCTCGCGAAAAACTCTCCCTCGGGGTGCGGGTAGGAGAGGGCTTAGCGGTGCGTGTTAAATCGGCCCGGATTGAGGGGGGGTTTGGGGAGGTCCCTGAGGCTCAGTGAGGGATGAGGTGTATGTGTGCGCAGAAAGTGGGAACCTGCCGTGCTCATTCATTATGACTGAGAGCAGAGAGCAGCCCCCCCCCCTTCACCCCCGGCCTTCCCCTCCTCCTCCTCCTCCTCCATGCCTTGACATTGCTGCACTGGGCCTGGCTCTCTTACGCAACTCAGCCACCTGACCATGGATACGGCTTTTAGCAGCCATTAGCCATTACCTTTGCGGCAACGCCAGCCCTTGTGAACGTGCGGCACACAGCCAACTTGCCGGACATTTTATGGTGGGCTATAACTCGCCGCATGAAATGTCCTCACCGGGAGTGTGCTGTCGTGTGGGCCGAGGCCAAGACGACAGCAATAAAACCCTCCACTCCCCCTTTCGCCTTTATAGCATCAGGACACTTTATTGTCTCGATTTTAATACAAATATCCCAGCCATTAAAGCAATAAACCATCAGCCATTCGCTAAAGAATGCAAGTGATGTGTTTAATATCAAAAGGCACATGTAGGCGAATACCTTTCCCCAAATATACTTGTTATACACCCCCTATCCTGTTAAATGCATTGCATGTTCCGGTTTTCAAAGAGCTCCTAAGACAGCCATAGAAGATGTCCTCAGCTGTTTCACATTGGGAGTGTCACTGCATCGGAATGCTAGAAAAAGAAGCTTAAAAAAAAAAAATCAAGCAAAGTGCCAAACACGAAAACACAAGATGGAAGAGCCATCAGCTGATCCTTCATTTTACAGGTTACTGGTCTGAAGCTTATATTGCGCTAGTTGTTTGGCGCACTGTTGGCACCCTTGCATGGTTTTTGCAACTTGAAAAGGTCGTCCACTGACTACACACTCATTATCAAACACTTTGCACCACTAACAAAACTAATGTGTTCGACAAAATGTCACTTAAACAGCAGTTTCTTTCTTATTGTGCCGCATTATTTCAAATATATATTTCAAATATCTTGTGAGTCTCCCCAGCTGGAGGTAGTCTCATCTTGGGGAAAGTAAAATGCCTGCAGATGTAGGACAGCTTTGCGCAATAATCACCACAATGATGTGGACGGTTTTTGTGCTGGAGCCCAACGTGTTTGACTCCTCTGCGAAGGCTCTGAGGGGCTGATGAAATGGTCTGTGTGACGCAGAGGGGGAGAAGAGCCTTTAAACACTAACAGGAAACAGCCCCATGGAGCTAGCCATATGTGGTGAAGATCACAAACATACACACACACACACACACATACATACACACATGTGCGCGCACGCACGCACGCACATGTACACATACACACACGCACACATGCATGCACACTCATGTACACACACACATGCACGCACGCACACGTACACACACGCACACGCACACACACGCACCATGACACAGTTGAGTGTCCTGTGTTCCTGACATGCTTTCGCTTAAACAGGAAACTGGGGGCAACATGTAAAGCATGTGAATGAGGAACGTCACTCCAGACATGCCCTCCCAGTGTGCCGGTGACCGCAGTCATTCGCAGGCTTTGAAAGGTGGAAAAAAAAAGAAGAAACGTTCGAAAGTGGCTCACATGGCAATAGGGTTTGCTGTGACCCCGCATTACCCGGATGTCTGTATTTCCTCAGGGGGTCCAGCTGTTAAAAACAGACAACCCCCTGCCAGGTCTCCCTAGCCCGCCGCGGACAGAGTGGGCAATCTTTAGCACTCGGACATTCCCTGTGGACACGGGGGGGGGGGACGCAGATGGCTTTACGCTCAGAATGGAAACTAATTGTGGAAAAACAGGAGACAGGTGAGGACTAATGGAGGGCACTGTGTCAGATGGCAAGATTTTACTCTTCTGGTCAGCATGCTCTCATCTGGGAATTCCATCACAGGGAGGGAAGAACTCCATGCTCTCTTCACCTGGCATATTTAATTTTGAAAAGGCAGAGAAGCACTCTGCTGTGATCGCTCTCTCTCTTATCTCTTGACTGAAAATAATTTATACATGAACCATTTGAAATTCTATTTCAGAGAACCGCAGAAATGGAAGGCCACTTATTCCTAACCCTCAAAGTTATTCATCACTTCTAAATGACTGGAAAGTAACAGAGACCCATTTCCCTGTTAACACCTTTTTCAAGACAAAGAGACAGTCATGACTAAAGGCTTTGCAGGAGTCTGGTCACTAGGGCAACTGTTGTCATGGGAACGTGGCTATTACCCCTCGTGAAGCTTTGTCCAGGAAACAAGCTGAAGCATTGGTTAAATACCAATGGTCTTGTACAAGACAAAAGTTAAAAGTGTGTCAGTCTGAGCTAGAGAGGAGTGACCCCTAGTAATGGATGCCATGTTCTCAGTTTGTGGCATTCCACACTGAGGTCTGTTTCTAAAGCAGCTTGTGGTGCAGGCAGGAAGCATGTCTCTTCCCCCGTGTTCCTGACAAGACTGAAAGAAAAATCAATTCTTTGTTAATTGCAAAGTTTAATGAGCCAATGCTAATTTGCGAACAAGGTCCTTATTAACCACATCCCAGAAGCATATCCCAGAGCAATTCCCTTTTAAAAACCGGCAAATCAATATTAGTAATGAAAATAATAATTGCTGTATCAGTGCTCCTGAAAGCTAAATTCATACATCTTAAAAGAGAGCTCATTTGTATATGCATCCTACCTGAATAAAAGACAACCCTGCTGGATCAGACCAAACGCAGGCAGACTGAAACAGACGTCTTTATCATTTCTCCCCTGACAACAAGCCCACGGTATGTCAGACAGTGTTCAACATTAAAGGAGAGAATAAGATTTGAATTCCTTGTCGTTTGCTGAAAAAAAGATTAATATTAATAAGACTCTGTGCTGAAACAGGGCTAAATACGTCCCTATTACAATCCACCTATCAAACAAAGTGGCTGTGCAATGCAATGCACGCAAACAAACCATTACTGAGACTAATGTGATATCTCAGAAACAGATTATCATTACCTTTTTGATTGACCAAATAAGGTAAAGCAGCAAGCATTTGCAGGAAAGCTGACTGAAAGCAAACAGCTAAGTGTTGAAGAATTTTGAGCATATTTGAGACTGGGGAGATTCTTGGGACTTTCACATATGGGTGTCTGATTTTGTTTGTGGCTCATGCTATGAAATATTCGTATTGTATTCATATTATGAAGCCTATTATCTTGCTACCCTTGCTGCGGTAACCCACACCTCTGGGTGGATTTCAGAACCCTCACAAATATGAAATTCTGCACAGCACTGGTCACACACCACCATGTATAAATTTTCGAAACTTTGGAATGTAGCTGAACATGGTTTGGCTGCATCTGATATTCTGGTCGAAGGATCTGCTCGTCCCTTATAGCTAGCCTCAAGCAGGTTCAAAAAGACTAAAGAGAAACAATAACAAGGACGCCAAGATGATTACCAAACCTGTGCTGAATCGGTGCGCTGATCATGCAGTGGGCAAATGCCATCTCCCTGTACGCTGTGCAACTGTAAAGTTAAAGCTATTAAGAGTTTGTAAGCTGTCGTCTGCCCTGCAAAGCTCTCTCTGCCTCTGATGAATAGATTTTAATTACCTGCGGCCACGCAACACTGGCCTTTGCCCACCCACCACTGTCTGCACTGACATTTAAATTCATGAGCAGCTAAATGCCTGGCGATGGCTCGTCGCATTCCCCGGTCGAAGGATGCTTCTCACTGCGTGCTTTGTCACTACGCGTCGTGTTAGTCACATGCTGTGGGGACGGAAACGTGTGGACGCAGTTTGACATCCAGTTGTGACACTGAATCATCTCTCCAAGGCCAATTTCTCTGAACGCCTCTCCGCAGAGCTCATATTCCGGCACAATCACACAGGGCCCCGAGTTACACCCCCTCAGCCAGCAATCAGTGACAGAGAGCCCACTTGTGTCCAAATGTCAAGGGTGCTGCATCCCCCCCTGAGATTCCCTCTCTCACTGCTCGCTGTTCATTACTGAGCGCAACGCCAGCGCCTCCAGGCATCTATCACCCTAAGACATCATAGATAATCAGGAAACATTCAAAAGGAGTACCACTCATATCATGGGTTTAATGGCCATGGTAGTCATGCGTGTCTTTCAGGGTATAGTGGCGAGCGAATACCTGAAAAGACTTCAAAGAAATCATTTTTCATCCGTTAAGCACCATGGGCCTTGTTTGCTTTCGCCTGTGTGTGCTACATTCATTCCGTTAATGGTTGTCACAAGGCCAAGCAGAAAACTGCGTTTAGAGCTCTGGGCAGACCATTTGTGGGGCATAGCAAAGCAGCACAACAACCTGACTCGTGAGACATTTTGCACGTCAGACAAAAGACAAATGTTTTCGAAATGACACAAAAATATACGGCATAAAGCAAATCCAGTTATGCAACGCTGAGGCGTGAAACACCGCCAGCCTAATTGGGTTTGGCCTAACCTGTCCGTCCTCTCCAAGGTTCCATGGGTCTGGCCAGAGCGTGCTCTCAGCTTTGCCGGCTGGACTCGGTAATGGATCAGGTTATGAAACTGCGGGCGATGCCGCTCCCTCACTCACGTCTTTGCGTGAGGCTTTTGCAGTTCAACATCATATGAAGGAAACATTATAGCTGAGCTGCATCTAGGGTTTCTAGGCACACCGTCTGTGTCAGATGAACTCACATTATTGGTAGGCTTTCACCAACCACCTTCCAGCAGGCATCCACCTTCGGCCAACCACGTTCCAATCCGAAGACCCCTCCTTCCAAATGCCCCCCTCCTCTTCTTTGCTTATCATGCAAGTGATTGTTTCTGCTTGTACCCTTCGCAGTTCCATTTTGCCTCACAGCTCCGGAAGAGATCATAGGTTTAGATAATTTCTTATAGCTGGCACTTGAATAAAACAGTAATAAGTACCATCCTAAGGGAGATATGTGCAAAAATGTGAATAATGTGAATAAAAACTATGTTTTAAGAGAGGACATTTAATGTGAATACATACAACACATACATTTGTAAATAGTAATAGTAGTAAAGTTATACAACTGTCAACCCCTCAGATGGATGGTGGACTGATTGATGCATACGTGACTTTCTCAGCAGGTGCTACCCCAGCTTTCCCAAACGCTACACCCCTGTCTGCCCCCAGCCCAGCCGATTGTTATAGCGAGGGGGGGGGGGGGGGGGGGGTGTGTTTAGGTTCACGCGAGGTATCGGCGTGCCTCAGACTGGGTCTCTGGCACGCCGCTGTACCAGCTCCAGCTCCTGGCCCTGGTCTCTGCGCGTGTCTGGGAGCGGGATCGTGGAGCCCACTGCTCCAGCACCACCTGTGTGGATCAATAATCCCAGCCCCCCCCCCCCCCCCCCCCCCGGGCCCTGCTCCGTCACAAACGGGGCTGCTGCCAGGGCGCTCCGGCAAATCAGCAACGCGCCACCTTTCTGCATCTCCCCCTCTCCTCAGACATCCGTTGCTTAGGGGCAGAATTATTCTTTGCTGTGGACAGACACTTACAACGGAGTTAACATGACAGCGTCCCCTCAGGTGCGTGTCATAAGCCTTACAAGGACTGACTGAATGAGCGCCTTTGGACATTGCAGAGTTCAAAAGGACATGCGGGGAACAGTATTGCACTCGGCTGCATAGTGCAAAGCGAGGCAAAATGGTCCGGCCCTTTTTTTTCCTCTGTCTCTGGACTTCATGCCCAAATTCCTCTCTCTTCTACGGCACAGCCGCACAACAAGAACGCCACTGTGCTCCCCCGGAGAATTGGCCAATAGGGAGCCACCCACCGCAGCAAAACACAATGCCAAGACAACCTACCTTCAGGGGTATGAACAGATCTCCCAGGAGATCAAGTCTATTGTATGCAACATTGCATGAAAAACACTTCCAGATCGTACTGTAAAATCTAGGTTCATCTATGACCCATGTATCTGAACTGGCATTAAAATCAATTTAAAATAAAATGTAAAAAAATTAAAAACCTAAATGTGTGACCTAAGTTATTCAACTAACAATTTAAATGTTTGTGACATCCCTTCTGTTTGAAATGGTTCTTATGGTTTAGGCTGCAGCAACATCTGAAGATGCATTTTTTTTTAGCATAGTGACATGGTTCCTTTCATATGAGACATCCTTCCGGCTGGGTCAGTTTCCATTGTTGCATTTGATGACGGAACCGAGGGATAATCATATGCAGTAACCCTCAATCCTTGCGCATATTTAAGGGTTTCCCCTTTAGAACTGGGGGCGTGTAAAGAAACAGCCCTTTGGTATCATCATACACTACGAGGTGCGATATCCGTCTGTCACGGCACTGCAGGGATCTGACTCAGACGAGTGGGCTGGCAGACGTCAAAGACCTCACCTGCTGTTCCCTCAGGTCACAGTGTTCCTGATCAATACTCAGCAACCCACTCAGCCACACAACACCTGCAGCTGACTCTGCCGCCGTGATACCGCACACACATCTACTGTACCATTTCATCCGCATCCAACCCCTGTATCCAATACCAACCTCTATCACACACACACACACACACACACACACATGCAGACACATACATGCATGCACACCCATACATATGCTCAGATCACGCTCTCTCTCTCTCTCATGCGCACACACACACACACACACACACACACACACTAACAGTTACAATTCTGTGAATATTAATATTACACACATCCCGCCCCGTGCAATGAGTCACCTTCGGTGAATGCAGTCACCTGGCGTAACCTTGAATAATGACGGCAGAAGTGAAATGAAGCGTTTATACCTGTGGTGAAAATTTGAAAATGATCCCAGCGGAAACAGGCTCTTTAGACCCTTATGCCAGGGTGTGCTCCCAGTGAAACGGCAGGCCGCTCAGCCCCTGTGCCCATCTGGCTGCCCGCACACTGGCACCAGCATCCGCTCTGTGCCAGTGAGACCTTTCCCACGCCACCACCCCCTCCTCCAGGAGCTCAGAATGGACCGCTCTGCCATTCATGTGGAAGTGCTCCTCACTGCCTCGCCACATTCAGCACAGTTGCTGTTGCTTTCCATTCTCAATTGCAGGGCCTAAATCAATCCGTAGCAATTAGCAGTAGACGGTGATTACCCTGCTTGGAATACTAATTGCATTGCACTGGGGGGGCGAGACTGAGTGACATGCCAAAATGGACCTAAAACTAGGAGACGGCGAAGAGAAAGCCTCTCTTCGTTTACCCGGCTTGTGATATCCTGTCCTTTGTCAGATCCATTTTTGAAACCGTCCTTTCTGCTCTCTCCATGAGAGGAAGATAATGATTGCCTTATGAGAGAGTCGAGCAATCAGAGCTCAGCGCTGCCGGGGCGAGATTAGCTGGGTGTGCGGCCTTGCAGCCCGGTTCCCACTGAGTCAGCCCATGAGAGAGGACACAACAGCAGCCCTGACTGCAGCGACCCCCCACCCCCACCCCCAAACACCCGCCTGCTGTGAGTCCCAACGGGGGGCAGGGGGTGTCACTTCCTCTCAGAGGAAAAGCTCGCGCCACTCTCCGTGCTCAAGCCTCACTTCCTGCTGCTGCTGGGGTGGGGGGGGGGCAGCTTTTTTGCACACCCACCCGCCCGCAAAAGTCTCCCTTACCTAAGGACTCGCGTCATGAGCCCCCTTTAATACCACGGCTAGACCTACTAATAATCCCTTTCACATTCTTGTTGATGCCTGTCACATGGCCGTGAGAGTTTCTTTGAGTCCTGAGCAACGTCCTGATATCAGCAGGTGGGTGGCAAAGCGTTAAGCTCCATGACCCCATTTATTATGCTGCCAGTTGATAGCCACTTGAGCATGATGTCAAATATAGCGTTTCTTTATCTTCAGAACTCATTGAGATACCCCACTGCTGCAACCTGAATGCCTGCCCTGGATGACTGTGGACTCACTTTCATCTGGGCTTTGGAGACGTCAGTGTCAACCTGTGATAAGCTGCTCCAGTCACTTTTTTAAGTCACAAATAGTGAGAGCTCTCACGTTTTCTCAGACTGCTTCATGGGTCTGCAGCAGGGCTGGGGCGGGGGGGGGGGGTGTGACCACTGGAGTCTGGTGATGATCTCAAACGCTCTGCAAAGTATGTGACACAAACAGCCTTGTTTGTCTCCCTGTGGTCACTGAGGTCTGTAGGGATGGGGGGGGGGGGGGGGGGGGGGGGGGGTCGTGTTCGAATTTTCTCCTCAGCTTCAAAACCTGCACTTTAAGGCCCCGTTATTTTTGCGCAAAATTGCACCGAGACTACCACATGCTCATCTAATCTTCCCTTCCTCTGGGGAGTGTTTTCACTCCTGCTCCCCCCCCCCCCCGCCTCGAAGTGAGAGCTTCTGTTGGCTGATGTGCATCCCAGCGTCGTCTGGTGCGTTTCCCTCGTGTCTCCTCCCACGGGAGCTGCAGCTATGGCTCGCTGCTGTGTGCCGCTTCATCGCAGACAGGCACCGCTCCGTCACACTGCAGACACCTGCGGCGGGCTGAGCGCTCACACGCCAGCCGTTACGTAACCCACATCAAGCTCTCATGTACGGCATTAATTCTGCATGGGTGCTGGGCACTAAACATGGTATGGAAGCCTGAGGGGATAGAGCCTGGCTTGTCACACACCTCTGCCTCTCTTCAACCTCTCATTAGCACCCCCCCAATCTCCTGTAGCCCCCCCCCAGCTGCCAAGACACAGACAGAGGTCTTAAGCCTTAGTTCTTAGCTCTTAATTCAGCCTCTCATCACTCTGTTCTGTTTTTCACGCTTGTACATGAGTGGTGCTGTGATATCAAGCTCTGGTCTCTGTCAGACAGCAGACACTATTTGTGCAACAGGAGCAGGGCAGCTGGTTCACCAGGCTCTTTACTGAGTGTCCAAATGGTCAACTCTCTGCTGGAGTTTGTTGACAGAACAAACTAACTTGAAAAAAAAAAGCCCTGTGTCTTTGTCAAACTAATGAAAAAAAGGTTTGCTAAGTGTTTCCAAAACACTCAGTCCTGTTGGCACAGCCAAATGCTACCAATTGAAAGGGATTCAAAGTCCAAGCATGACATACACATAGTGTTGCTGTACATACGTACCCATCTCCTATTGGAAGACTTTACTGTAAATAGTGATAGGACTGTTATTTGATTTCAGTAATACATTGTATATTAAATGCAACTTTAGAAAAAATAACATTGAAGTAGGGTGTTACCATTATCACTAATGACAGCACTTAAAAACTATTACTGATTATAAATATATTTGTACATGAAGTGAGTCCTTAACACATCCTTAAATGGGACCTTTTGTGACCTGACCTTCAAGTCCCATAGCCGAAAACGTTACGTGCTTCTGACTGTTGTAGACTCAAAGGTCACCCAGCTCTAAAGACCTTGTTTATGGATGGACTGTCGTGGGTGGGTGACACCTGAAGCGCGCTAACGTCTGAGTGCAAATGCCGTTTCCACAGACCCGCCGCCGCTCGCAGTGAGCCCACAGTTTACTCCATATTTGAGAGATGCATTTCTAAAGGGATTTTTTTCCGAAGTCCTCCCCCACACCGTAAACAGACAGTAAAACTGACCAGAGCCTCTGACAAATATGTGTCTGACAGCCATTTAAACAGTTTGCTGTCTTCCTGTGCTCTGAGAGGACACAAAAGACAAATATTTGTTAAGCACAACCGGGACTGCAATCCTCGACTTACCCACTGTTGTGTTTACAGTAGAAATGCAGAGCAGGGCAGCCTCATTCTTCAGAGGCCAGTCATCACACAATAGCACATGCTGACAATATAATATATACCTGGGTAAATACTAAGCGAAAGTGGAAGGTCAAAGAAAAATTCCATTTGCGAGCATGGTTTAATTTTGTCACAAAAAGCCAATCTTACCCGCTAGGTTGCCCATTAAGGGAAACAAGTTTCACATTCAAACAAGCTGCACTAGCACACAGATTGATATTTGATTTTCGTTTCACGAGCCACGCATTTACCACCCATTTTTTTATATGGCGTTGGAAAATAACACTTTTTATGTCAGACAAACAATACGAACAGTGATGACCAAATACTTTAAATCCTTTTTGTTGGCAGGGATCAAAACTACACTAAAGGGATTAAAAGAAAAAGAATCTACCACCCATTCACCTCATACTGGGGTGACATTAGGGATTTGCACAAAGCTATAATCTGATTTATTGCTTAAGTCTGGAGAAACCAAAACACAAAATGGTTTATTCACAACGTCCACAATTTTTTTTTCTTTTTTATCAACAAATGTATGATATATCTATGTTTGTAATGAATCTGCTTTGTCATGGCAACAGCTCTTCCTATATACAGGAGGTAGACAAAATAATGGAAGCACTAAATAATATAAGAACATTTATTAACTAATTAGGAGCAGACTGCTGTTTGCTTTCACTATTGCATCAATCCTTGTTGGAATGCTGTTATATAAGTTTTGAACTTATGTGTGGTGGGATATTGCACCATCTTGCAAGAAGGAAAGCCTCCAGATCAATGAGAGATGAAGAAGGTGCAAATCTACTCTGCACTCTACATTCCAGTGTTTCCTATAAACACAGATTCAAACACATTCACAACTTTCGCTGCACCATACAGTAGGAGATACAAGTGTCCTCAGTAGATCCCCAACCATGGCTGCCTCTGATTATTTAAAGGTACCTCTGTTTCCATTTGCCATGCCAGGACCCTCACTGTAAACAAGGTTTGGGCTGAAATGCGGTTGCCGCGGGACCAGCAGGGATAAATAAATGGAATCTGCTTGGACAGCTGACGGAAAGTTTCCCAGAACGACTGACCAAGCAGGCGGCGACAAACACGAGCCTGGCGGAGTCTGCTCCACAGTTACGCACTCAATCAGCCAGGGCCCTGAGACTCAAACACACACACACACACACACACACACACACACACACACGTCTGGATATATCACACAACTGTCCCAGCTCCGCCAGGGCCTCCCTCATTGCCCCCTCCAGCCAGGCCTGCTTTCTGGCCTGGCGTCCAGCCCCTCAGCAGCGATAATCTCCACATGCTGCAAAGTGAAAAGAGAGGAGAGCGGGAAGAATGGAGAGAGGCATATTTTCTGTTTTCATCCAACCCCTTTGGGACAGCCTCCTAAATCACTGGGCATATGAGTTCACGCCACACAGATGCAAAACAGAAAATGAAAAATTTCCACTCCTCTAGGTTTGTCAGGGAAGCTAACGTATTGAGCGCTACCCAGCAAGGCCTTATATAATAAACTCATGCACTGCTGTGCCTTTCCTACATGAATTAGACATGGTCTGTGGATGAGGTCAGGTGTCCACGTTTCCACTAACATCAGGGGCCAATGTGTGCATTTTTGCACAAAACGAACAGCTGGGTCTTATGCAAGGCTGACAGCTTTGGCATTTTAAAGTGAGGAATCCGTGCCAATAAGATATTTTAATGTCCTCAGAAATCTTCCCCTGACTGTGGCAGAAGATGAATGGAGCACTTCAAGTGTAAGCTAGACTTGGGTTAAAAAAAAGTCCCGAGTTACATCTGTCCCTGACGCAAAACAGACAACATCAGCGCAACGCTCCAATCCATTTTCTTCGGAAAACCTCGCCCTCCTAAATATCCTCTTCTTGCTTGGATGAATTTCAAGAGAAACGACGTCACGATGCTCTGCTCTGAAGGAAGCAGAAGATGTCTGTTTTGAGACCGAGCAGCTCTTATTAATTAAGAATGAAAACACACTTGCTCTGAAAGGTCAGAAAGACCCCCCCCCCCCAATCATCCACACTTTTTCAAGGACGAGAGAGGAATGCAATAGAACAGATAAGACACCAGGGCAGGTAAGTTTTGAGCTAGGAAAATTTAACAGAAAACATCAGGAAAAAGCCCAGCGGAGACAGTATCAGCACAAAGTAAACAATGATAAAGGAGGAAGTCTTCCAAAAAGTCCTGCAGTGATTCTACAGCACACCCTGCACAGTGCTGAAAAAGTTTTGTACCGTAAATGCTGATAAAAACGGTAGCAATGATACAGTGCTCAATATT
The DNA here is from genome assembly GCF_013368585.1 of Megalops cyprinoides. Lineage (NCBI taxonomy): Eukaryota > Metazoa > Chordata > Actinopteri > Elopiformes > Megalopidae > Megalops > Megalops cyprinoides. The sequence continues at coordinate 18,401,191 of NC_050583.1, read as the reverse complement.
AGCATCACTGGACGCACTTAGTCAGCCAGAGTCAGTTGGTGATATTCAAATGGAGAGGTCAGAGGCAAATAAATGCCACTCAAGCTAAGTAAAGGAAGCTGAAAGAGCATTAAATGTTAAGCAGAATATCCTTGCTTGGCTGTGACTGTACCAGGCTCGACAGCTGAGTGTTCTGACCAGACCCCGGAGTTCTCAGCCTGTCACAAAGAAATGGGAGGCAGCTAAAGTGAGGCCTGATGACATCATAATTACTGTTCCCTTCCCCTGGCTGAGCCTTGAGCTTGGGCTTTTGGGAAGACAATGGGGACGGGTGGATAAGTATATGTGTGTTTGTGTGTGGTAGGGGGGTGTGTTGTGGGGGTGGAGCACAGCTGACATCTGCAACAGAGAATACAACAACGCTCAACGATCTTCAGGCACAGAGGGCCTTCATTTCCGCGGAGGAGTGGGAAGAACGCCCCCTGGATTGCCTCGTAATGAGAGGGCAAATAACAGAGGGCCTTCTCCGAGAGACACCAGAAACACCCCCTTGAAACACCAGCACCGGCCGCACAGACAGGCGTGTTAGAGTGCATGTCAGTCTCTCCATCATTGATAGCCATAATGCTTTCATAAAAACAGGAGATACTCACAGTATTGCAGGTCTGCAGATAATGTAACTTTTTCTTTAGGACAAATACACAAAGTCCTATCTTTCTACACAGCATCGTTAATTCTTTTTTTCTCGTTTTGTTTTTTCCCAATGGCAAATACAGAAGTCAGGGTTGTGAAGTGATTTATGCAACTTCAAATTCCCTTGGTAGGAGTAAAGCATTCTTTCTGTTGGCGAGTTTTGCTTGTTTATCTGAAATGCTATTAGACAGGACAAACAGTTTTCAGATAATCTGTAATGAATGAACCAATTCTTGTTCTCTTCCTTTGCACATGAGGTAACCATTCCTGGTTTTGACATACGCTGAGGTGCCGCATAAATTCACAGATGTTTCCTCATCTGTTTCACTAACAGCACACGGGTTGCGCTTTGTCTGTCAGATCCTATCCGTGAGTCAGTTTAAAGCACACATCTCGAGGCAGAGTTCAAGACACTTTGATGACAACAGCTACCACAACAGCTATGAAAAACAGCAGGAAAAAAAAGCTCAGATCTTTTTTTTCCGAGCTCACAACTTGACAGAAATCTAGGAAATCAAGTGGTTTAATAAACTGGGAAGTTATATTTGAAATAAAGCTGTTACTTTTCTCTCCACTTCCTAAGATAAACCTGTGCTCTCTCTGTGGTGGGAGAGTGAGATAATGCTGCCTGTGTTCTGTGAAATGGCACAGCTGATTCTCCTGATACGTTCCCAATGATCACATGAACCGCCACGGAAGTTGGGCCTATGGGCAGCGCTCCTGCCTCCGCCTGAAATAGCCCTATTGTATGTCCCACATGCGAGTGCATGACTTTAATTTGAGCTGAGTGCCCCTCATTAAAGCGCTCTTTAATTCTATTTAAAGAGGCATTGCATCTGCCCGTGTTTGCATTTCGAGGCCATAAAACAAGAAAGTGAAAGAGGCGACGTGTCAGCGTTGGTAATGGCACCAGCCGCGGCTTGCTTGGTTTAGCGTGTCACATGAGGGCTTGATCCTTGCTGTTTTTGCTGCTGGGAAATACAAGCCTAATGGCTTCCAGGGGCAGAACAGATTACAGTATCGCTGCAGGGGAGAGCGCTCCGTGTGGCTCATATATAGAGGCTTTATGAGCTCAATATGACATGTGACACTTTTCTGTTTTTGCATGTAAAAACAGAAACCTACAGCGCTAACTGCTGTGATCTCAATTCATCAAATGCCATTATTTCACTGAAGGCATCTCTTGCCCTCACGGCCTCATCACATCCTCCAACCGTAGCTCATTGCCTGCTAATGAGGACTAACTGGCCATCTTTATTGAGTGGTTCTGTGCACTCGCTGCAACAGTAGATTGTTTCAGAATAAAGCTCTGCACTGTGTATTTTTCCCCTCTTAGACAATGAGCAAGTATAAATGTATCAAATGCAAATTTGTATGGAAACTTACTGTAAAGATAGCCTCTTCTAATACTTGGTCCTTTGAGCTATGTGAACTGATATGGTACTGTAAAGGTTACATTGTTCATTCTGCTTAAAAGGACGCTAGTATAAGCACCCCTTATTTTTCATTAGAAATGCTAGCTGTGAAGACCATTTCCAACTCAAGCCAGAGGCCACCTTTTTCCCTTTTATTTTAATATCCATCTTCTTTGTCATGGAAACTTAAATGACTATATTTAACGTGACTTTTCGTTCCACCCAGCTGCAGAGAAATCAGCAGAGAATGTCACAGTCATTATTACATTTATATTCCAACTGAACTACTGCACTCCGCACAGAGACAGCTGTGCACCAGCCATCAGGACACCCACAAAGCCTTCTTGCTTGGCAGAGCGGTGCTCCCAAACCAGTGAAACACAAAACCATACTCCATCGCTAGGGTCTGATGTTTGCTCTGCATGCTTGACCATGGAGGACACGATGGCCTACCCGTGATCGATTCTTCTCTTAATGAATGAATGTACATAGCTCACTCTCTGGCTTAAGTCGATAGTGCTTACAGAGCATTTTTTTACCCCTAATTCTCCAAATCATATCTTCAGTCAGGGAGCTTGTGCCTGACTCAGCAACAACCGCTGAAGCTCAGGGAGACAGAGAAACGTCGTTGCAGCAATGCGGTGACAAGACTGTCCTGTTGTGTCATAATTTAGACAAACGACTAACACATGTTCTTCTTCCCAACCTATGGTAAAACCTAATTTCCTGAAGAGCGTGAAAAAATTATTGTAGAAGATGCTGTACTGTCTGCTTCATCAGGGGGTTGTCCATTCACAAAGCAGGTTGGAAATCAGGAGAGTTAACACACAGAAGAGAGACTATCGTTCCATACCAATTTCCAAGATTAATGGTGCATGCAAACCTTGCTGTAAAGTAATTAGGACGTGATTTATGTTCTGCTGCCCTCTTTTGTGGAAGCCAACAGGACTATTCTGACTTGTGTACAGATGTAGTTTCTGATTTTGGCACCCCTCCTCCTTCTCTTAATTTCTAAAACTGAGGAAATTTTCAAAACTCATGACAAATAGCAAAGGGAGTTTTGTGCTTTCATCTGGACAAAAACATAATGTCAATGACAAAGTGGCTACTTCTTTATAAAGTATGAAAGAGTCATGGAGTACAGATACTTGGGCATAACAACTGATAACAAAATTACACTTTGCCACATGCAGCAGGTGATTGTTCTCCAAATCATAACAATGCCAATTTTCTGGCAGAAAAACTGAAGCCTATATGTCAGTCAATTAATTCAACAAGCATTGCAAATCTGCATAGCTGGGTTGATATTCATTGACTGCATGTTGCCTCGGTATGACTTCTAAGCACTGTATGAGCGGTGAATATAAAAGCAGGGGGCAGACAGCCTTTGAGTCAACGTGCTTTTGTGGAAAAACCCTCTTGAAAAAGTGCGTCTCCACAGGAAGAAGTCTCCCTAATTCTACACCTGCCACAAGTCCCAAATCAAGATCACTTCAGAATTTGCACTTTAGAGCAGCCATTGCTGAGGAATGTACTTCATACATTTTGAACATTCAGCTTCATTTGGTCCATTTGTCATGCATTTTAAATGTCATGAATTCTGTTTGTGTATGGCAGCGCAAATGAACATAGATCTTAGGATGAAATACGATATTGATTTGATTCATTATAATCAAGTCTATTTAAGACACATGACATGAAGCACACTCCTGATGCTTTCAAGGTAAGTTTTCAACATTTCCACTTGAAGAATGTAAAAAGAACATTTTAGTATCATAAGAATACAGGGAATGCACAAATGTTAGTTTCTGTTTCAGTTTTCATTGGTCCAATTAGCTATGTACCTTTACGACTGCATTTTTCCAAAGCATGTTGCAATAAATGATACCTTAGGTTACAGACGTAGTACACACACATAACCTAAATATGCAATGAACAATTAATAAAAATTTTAAGAATAAACAGAACAATGATTGCCCTACTGGCTTTGAGGTCAGTGTCAAATACCAGCAAACACCTAAAGCTCCGAGTTGGTAAACCCATGTTTTTTCCATGCTGTGAGGGGAGCTATGCAGGTTTCCGTGGCCAGGATCCCAGGACCCACTCAGTGGATTAAATCACCATCCTCAACATATTGACAGCTGATGAGCCCTCCCATTAAACCAGTCAGCCTCCTGGTTACAGGTTTGGACCAACAGTTTGATGAACAAGAAAGGCACATTAGCTCCTGCTGCACTATAAGATGGCCTCCTGATGCCTCCTGACCCCCACTCTGTTTCACTCAGACAGCACAGCTGCAGTGCAGACATGGCCGCTAGTCCAGCAGTCCAGCAAGGACAGCAGTCTCTTGTCACTACCACTGCCCCACGTCTCATTACTCTGCAGAAGCCGTGCCAGAGCTCCACTGTGTGTTTCATCAGCAGTGCCCTCCATCATGTGCAGTTCAATCAGGAGTGCTTCAGGAAACCACTCAGTGCATTGCCATCTCCCCGCAAACACAGAGCCCATCACCTCTCAAACTACAGAGCGAAACTGCACCTGGTGCAGCAGGTGGCGGACGGTTGGGCGTTGTCTCCACCGCAAGATTTGCATAAAAGCCTTAACTCTACGGCAGTGTCTAGCTACATATGTTCATGGGAATACTTCGTTGATGCAGTCAGCATAGGCATTGGCATTTTACACTGACGGCCATTTTCTGTAAACTGTGGTACGCGTGTGACATACCTTTACACAATACAACAATCTAATGCTTGGGATACAAAATGCTGTGCACTCACTGTAGTACAGAACACATCCCTCTTTACATGCAATTTGGATGATTGTTTTTCCGACAGATTGATCAGTTTTAATATCCTTTCCAAGGCGATATTGAGGACGGTTGGGGGCGCATTTAACTGCATATTCATGATGCAATTAATATTATGAGCTTGATTACTGGCAGTTAGAAATTACAGTAGATGCAAGTGATGTTGCGCTAGCTTCCACTGACAGTAACAATGTGCAGACACAGGTGGAGGAGGGGTAGATTTTACAGATATATTTGCTACTGAAAGGAGTGCTTCTGGTTTCTTTTGATAAAATCTGCCCTGGTGGCACAAAAAGCACGAACGGAAAGCATTCATAAAAACAACCCTGCTGCATTTGTGCGACGCAAAAAATAACATTTCACGCAAAGTCTGGTTAAACTTGAGTGCTCCTTTCTTGCAGCTCTTAAGAATCTGTAATAAGCTAATATTTGGTCTTGGCTCACAGTGTTTACTTTGTTTTACATGGAGGTAAGCTGCTGAGATCATTAAAAGCTGCTCAGCACACACAAACACCCTCATTTCATGACATGTTGTAAAAGTACACATCAAAGACGACTGGAGAAACTTTATGAATAGGTGCCCCCTCTCTCACTGGTTTCAATGGCACTTCAACCCTTTCAAGCCGCTGTGCTTCTCTATCCAAAATGTGTGCAGGTCTGTTGTGAGCTGAGCCCGAGGGCAGGTGTTCAGATTAGCATTCCTGGCAGCCTGCTTTCCAGCGCTGAGCTCAGGGTTCTCTTCAGCTTTCCTGGCCTTCCCTCGGCTGGGAGAGGAAACGCTGTTAAAGTAATCCAGATAGACGCAAAATAGGAAACACATTTCCTTCACATTGACTTTCTGTTTAGGTGAAGTCAGAGGGTAATGCCTGCGTGTCACACTTTAAAAAAAATACCATTAGACTCTGGTTTCCGGGGGATGTGATTCAGAGAGGTTGTTTTTTTCAGTATTTCTGTCTATCGCAGAGAAAAAAGGCTTTCCACCTCCACAGAGGTGACTTTCAAGCAATAACATTATCACTGAAATATTGACTGTAGCCATCATGGGACTATAATGAACTAGGGAACAAATATTTGCTCTGTTGAACTAGGATAACATTTCTTCACCTCTACATTTGATGGTTTCAGTATCAGAGGAGTGTTACAGACTATGGTGCTAGCTTTAGCTGAGGGGTGGTAAGACAACGTTAGCTATGAAAAGGACTCTCCAAACTCATGCCTGACAAGAGAGATGTCCCTTTACAATGGCCAGTCTGTGTTGGGCCCATGCCTGAGCCCGTCGGTCTCGAGGTCCAGCGACCCGAGAGAGATGCAGATCGATGTTGGCGCAGCTCCTCTGGGGCCCGGGAAACAATCAGCCCCTCTGTCCCAGGGACGGGAGTGCAGCCCAAAACCCAGAGCGCAGCCCCAAAGAACTGGAGAGGCCTGTCCAAGATGAACACTCTGGCTCTAGCGTGAAGCACTGCACACCGAAAACCTCAGCGCTCTCATGACTGCTTTTGTCTAATTGTATTTCTCTAGTGTCACAATGGGCGGCTTGAAAGGGGTCCAGGACAGCGTGAACAGGCTGTTCTGCCAGTGGATGAGAGAGGGGTGACGGGAGACAGGGGATGGGGGACAGGGGAGGGGGGTGTAAATGAACTCATCAAGCTGAAGAGCACAGCATTCCCGGGAGCTGTCAAAGCCCCTCTGCTGATGCACTAATCCAAGCCAGAATTACACCGGCAGCGCTTACCTGCTGAGACCAAATTTAGCATTCGTAGGCAGGAGACAGATGGAATAAACTCTGCTTCCTCTACTTTGTCATCCCAATTGTTTTTTTTTCCTGAATGGTGAAAGCGGGTAATTCCGCACATGTGTTACTGCCAGATAATTATTCTTAATTTTAATATCTAATTAATGCATCTCCTCCAATGTGCTGTTTAAACCTCTAGCGCTCCTCTTTGGCTGTCTTGAATAATTCATGTGCAACAAAGCTGTTCAAATTCAGCGTGGTACAGAAGTGATTAAACTGAGCGCAACCCTTTTAATATGAACAGAAAGGCAAGAAATAGCCAATGGGAATTCACAGCTCAGTGAAGCACTGCTTGGGTTACATTATATTCTAATAAACACTGGTATTAATCTTGACACAGAGAAAATGCAGAAAGCTGTGAAACGCTTTGTGCCTGTTAATAATCTGCACAGGGTTTTCTGGTGGTCTTTTCCAAAGGTCCGCTGTGTAAATTTTGGCATTGTGCTGCCGATATAAATTTGGTTGATGTACACAGCCAGTGTTACGACTGCACTGAGAACCAGAGTAGACAGTGTGCTCAGCCTGTAGAACCAGACTACACTGGGGTCTCTTCTCAATGAATACATCAGCGTTCCGCTTCATAACACAGAAATACCCATTCAGAATACACACATGCACACACACACACAATGTACAAATGCACGCAGGGTAACAGTTGCCCACTGAAAAGTTATTCTGGTTTTATGGTCAAAGCTCAGCAGCCTCTTCAAGTTGACAGACCGGTGGGCCTAAACTCTGCAGGGGGAGTCGGAGTCTTTCACATAGCTAGAGGCGTTTTGGCTCCATTGCCACAGGTGATGCGCCTTTCCGGACTGGGATGAAAACAGACCTCTAGGACATGTATAATACCTGACCTGGAGGGTAAGAGGAGGGTGAGCAGAAAGACACGTAGGATGATCTATGGTTAGTGTTAGAAGAGACTTAATAAAGATAAAACGTAACTTACGGCCAGTGTCCTTTTTGACCTTCCGTTCAAAGCAGAAAACAAACCATCAGCAAAAGCAGTGCGACAACACTGAATCCCTGACTGTCTCGTATTCCTGCTACATCCACCAATGTGACCGCGAACAATTTGGTCTGAAACGCGAGTCAGATCATAATCAGGCGAACCATGATTCAAATCAAGACACCTGGAAGAAGGCCCCGCTCAGCAGTTTTTTTTTTCTACTCCACTCTCTGCCTGGCTTTTACAGTGTGCTGCAATTCTTCTCTGCTGCTTTGATTCAGGAATCTAAATGAGCTGTTCCTGCACAGAAAATATACAGTAGCCCAGCATTCTGCTTTCATTTCCCCCTGCCTCTGCAGACACGCAGGCATGCAAATGATAATCCCCCTCAGCTGAAGAGTAATTGGTTTCATTTGGGCCCTGATGGAAGTGGGTGAGCACTGATTGTGTTTGTCATGAGGGGCAGGTGGTGCACTGCGAGGTGAACCCCTTTGACGGAGATAACGTTTGGGAGAATTAGCTGGGATTAGCAGATTATTGAACATCAAATGGCTTTCACTGGGATGTGGGAACAGCACTGCTGGAGTAATTGAAGGGAGGGGCGTACGCATCTGTGTGTGCGCAAACTGCGAGGGTGTAATGAGGTGCGTTCAGAAACAGCATGCTGGGATTTTTGACAGCACACCATGCTGTTATGATTGTAAAATGACTTATATCTGAAACCATTGGGGGAAAATAGCCCTTGATAAAATGAACTTGCAATATATTTGTGAACTGTTCAGTAGCTGCCTTGTGGATTGTTGGGCTAGTCTAAGATGTCATAGTGTGCCTGTTTTCTCTTTTTCCAGAACTCCCCCTCCCTTTTTTGAAGTCCACTTGATTTTATTAGAACACTGCGACAGACAAGCAGGTGCAAAATGAATCGTCAACCTCGTTCAAAGAGAATACAACCTCTGAGTGTGTGGGTTTATTGCCTTTTGAAGAATTACACTGAAATAGCTTTTCTTTAGAGCAAGGGACAGTCAGTAGGCTGTGAGAGGCTCGTGCTGCATGGCGCATTATTTAACATCCATCTGCGGGCTCCGGGGAAACAGTCACTGAGGAAATGAGTGGAGGTCTCACCCAAAGATAATGGTCTTTGGCAGCCAGTGATGGAAGCCTGTCTGGAAAGGTAAACAGTTTCTCCGTCCAATCAAAGCAGAGAGCCTTATCACTTCTTCCTGATGGCAATGAGTCTTGGAGCGAGCCAGCTCAAAACAGCACTGGGGGAAAAAGCCTCACATAAACATGAGCCCTGATGCCTCAGTGATCACAAAACCACATGTGGAGGGCTGACCACATGACAGCCACATTGATTGTATGGCCTCCTTTCTCCATTCAGACACCCCAACAATGTTCCCAGTTTCCACTGTGAAGGGAGAAAGCAGAAGGTGAAAATCACTGAAAACACCCAGCCCCGCTCAACCATACTCAGATTACACATAACAGCACCCTGAACCTTTATTCCATGGTGCCTTTGCTAAAAGCACAGTAATTCAAAAAATCTTTTTCCCTTTTGCTCCTTGATCAATATGTGTGTGAGATTCTGCCCCTTGGCAATAAACCAAAACATCGAGTTTAGAATTAAAAATTAAAAAAAAAATCTTCTGATATCCCTGAGAATTCATCTCTGTGCTTTGAATGTCAGTCAATCAATATCCATCTCCTGTCTGTGGGTGGAGGTTTTCAGATGGAATTACGTACTCTTAATGTGCATCTAACACGGGCAGCAATCTTATAGTGTCTAGTTACAAGTAAAGAGTGGAAGGTTTGTTAACAATGGCCATGCTATCACATGCACGGCTTAAGCGTTTTGCATTGGAAAAAATATCACAAAAGAGGTTTTCTTGGGAAGACATCGAAAGCATGGGCTGAATCTTTTAGTGGCAGTAGTGTTTTTATCTGGAAGATGAGAGTGGATGGAGGCTTCTGAACTGTATTGATTTCTGCTGCAGTAGCCTGTGAAGTGCTGAAACAGACAAGGAGGCCAATGCAGACAGAAAACAGCCACACCATAACACCTAAATAAAAATGCAATCACAAAAACCCCTCAAACTGGACTTGGTACATCATTTTGCTGATTACACTTGAAAGAACTTGTGATGTATTACACGGCCATGGAGAATGGAGCCTGAAATCCACATCACAGGGACCAGCAGTGCTACAATTAGACTGGATTTTGAATCAGGGTCAGAAAAGTTTCCACTCTGCTGACAAGAGCTTGCAGACACAGAACATTTAAAAATGGTTGCAGCATAGTTTGATATACATGGCATCTCCATGGAGATTCTGGCCATCGTTCAGGGCTCCACATTCCTTCAGTATCCTTTCAAATTCTGGATGATTATTTTGATATTAGTGGCTGATATAAGCAGCTGAAGGGTCATCTGCGTACATTACAGTCTGTACACCCCATTCACCTCTTTCACACTGGATGGAACTCCAAACACAGTACTGCCTTGCTGCCTTTGATTACCAGGCTCAATGCAGAATTTTCAGAAGCAGCCATGTGCTCACATTGTCAGAGCTTTGTGGATACCCTTGTACGTATCCATGCTTGTGTCAAAGGTATGGCTGTGTCTGAAAAAAAAGAGTTTTATGAAAATCTCCCCAAAAGCAGTATACACAATCTAGAACCATTCTCATCACCACACACGCCATCCTATCACATAACAACCGGACCCAAGGCGGAATCAACAGGGGTGGATAACTCAACAATTTATGACTTTACATTTCAGCCACATTTCAACCGCAGTATTATGGGACACTGCAGCCCTCCTCTGATATTACCACAGCTGCTTGGAAATGAACTCCTACTCACTTCTAGATTAAAGAGCTCTTCCCTCTTTGTTACTGTGGGTGAAACCCTCAGTATGGTATGCAGTAAACCAGGTGCACCCAACTCCACCCTGAGAACTCCTCTCCACCCAGGGTGCCTCACATCAATGTGGGTGACACATTCACCTGGCTGCCAGCTGATACAAGCAAGTACATGCCACACTTCCAGAACCGTCGTACAGCAGAAAAGAAAGCACTTGGAGCATTGGCCCTCTCAGGATCTTGTACAGAGCTTCAAAATGCATCACTGGACTTCAATAGGCTTTAATATGCATCAAGATGTCATTTACACACTGCGTTAACAATATTACATTCCCATTCCCAGACCCCTCTACTTGTACCAGATAAGGGTGACTCTATTATACTACAGTAAAGTCAATGAACAGCATCCCTACTGTATACTGTTTGGATACTCCTTTGTTGGCTTTCCTGTCTACAAACTCTCCCAGTGTACAGGAGTCAGTAGTCAGGTCAGCCTGTGTGATTTAGTGCTCTGTTAAAAGGAATATAAATAGCAAGCTACACTTCTGAGCTTTCAGTTTACAGATGGCCTGGAAATACTACTTATGTCATGAAGAATAAAAAAGAAATTGGATTCTATTTTAGCAATTAATACCATTCACGTCAAGCATTATAAGAGATTATATACAATTACGTCAAGCAGTACTGTAATCCCCAGTTATTGCGTTGGCTGAATATAGACAAAATAGAAAAGTACTGCAGGGTTTTATTTTTTATTTATTTCCTGGAAATTAGATTTTCTACCAAGTTGAAGGGATTACAACTTTTTGAAAATGAGATTCAAGCTACAGGCTCCTAGCACTCTGCTACAACAGACCCAGATGGGTGCAGGTGCTACTTTAGGGTTGTCCATGTTTCACACAGAGCATGGATGATTGTACCTGTTTACGTGTGGTTTGACACATAATTTACATGACAGACTTCTTTCTTAATAGATTGAACTTCCCATTATGAACAACGCATACATTTCACAAATGCTTTTTAAAGTCCTTTTCCACCTCAGCAGTAATTATATCAGTTGCACCGTGCTGAGTATATTTTTAGTAATATATACACTGTGCAGACTAGCACAGTGGAATCACATCACCATGGAAACATAAAAGCAATGGTGTTGTTAAGCAGGGAACCTATAGATCCTACTTGCTTCAAAGATCAGAAAGTTTACCTGCACCACATACACAAATGATCACAGAAAAGTGGTAACAGTGATGGATGTATATATATATATTGGTAAGTGATATAAATATGTAATTTAATAATAATAAAATAATAATATTATATATGTATATACAGATGGAGTGATAACTACCTTCATGCATTAGCAGTCTCAGGCAAGACTGAAATTAACCATGGAAAATGATGGCTCTTGACCTCATTCAAACAAAGCATATGGTGAATAAATGAATAAATAACCAAGACAGTTACACTGAGGTGGCAAAATGCCAAAAATGACTACAATAGTCTAACTCATCACTGCACAAAGACAATGGCCCTGTAAAAACAGATGGGGAAAATGTGTGTCAGAGCCACACCTGTACAAGGCCATGCTGTCCTGTAATTCCAATACGGCTGCCAAAATTTCAGATATCGCAGTCATTTAATTATTTGTACTGTTCCTGCAGGACATCAAGCATTTTTGTGGGATTAGGACAGAGCAGGACAACAGCTAAAGGGTCCTGTTAATATGCTTGCATCCTACCAACTAAATGAAGCATTACTGAGAATCTGAGGACAACAGACACAGGGCAAACACAGTGGGGACAGAAGCAGTTTCTTGTATGGACAGCCTCTTCACGCTGGACTGCTGGGGCCTATTCCCCATAACCACAAACATGCGGCTGGATGGATGGCTCTCACAGGAGCTGTGCTGGTAATTGGGTCTGCTGTGCCATTCCAATGTGGGAACTTAGCCCTGGCAGGCCAACACAAACAGCCACACACTGAAGCTTAACAATGAAACACACAGCACAGATCAAGGTCAGTTCACACAAGGATCCATTCATGACTCCTCATTACTGAACTTCTGGAATTTCAATCCCAAGGTTTCCCAGGTCTTTAGACCTTAAGCAATGCCCTGGTAAATTTCCATTGGTTAAAAATGAATCCCCTTTTGAGCAACTAAGTATAAAAAAGGAAGAAATGGCATGGCAGTCATGGCAGCCCTTACTGAAAATATGAAGGGTCTAGTTCCACCTAGTGCCAGAGAAGGACTGCAACAGGACTTCCTTGCAGGCCATCTGCCCAATCTTCCATTTGTTAAAAAAAATTACCTTGATGGAGGACAGTCAACACAGTACACGATAAGCAATCACAGACGGAGCAATGGCCCACTGTCTCCTGTTTGTACCCAAACAGTGACTGCCCTGATTGGTATCCTTCCTGATGGGCCACATGCCTTCCAGTGCAGCAGGCAACATGCAACAGGGCTGTGACCTTCACTCGCTGCATAGCTGAGAGCAGCAGCAGGAAGAACTTGGCTGGAGTCCGCTGTCTGAATATGCATCCTTCCCCTCCACCCCCTCCCTTGGACAGGAAGCAGCCACTCACGTTATCACAGTGACTGGACAACACCCCACTCAATGTGCACAGTCATGATAAAGAGCTGCAGATCACACGCCAGCTCCTAAGCTACAAATGAACAGATGATCACCATGGAGGCACTTCGGAATGAAAACATCAAACGCCCCCCTGTATACACAGATGAATGAAAAATTAAGGAACATTTTGCTTCTCTCCTACTATAAAAGCCACTTAGTCTCTGTTTTTTTTCTGTCCTCTCCAATGAAATCCTGAGGTAATGAGGCAACAACTGAACAGTTAACAATCAACTGCCAAGACCTCCAACTCAGAGCAACTAAGCAACTGGTTAACATTAGCTAACATTATTGTGATTAGGCTACTGTAATCTGACACAAAATATTGGTCTGTCCCTTAGCATAATGACTGAAATGTCAGCTGCCTCCGTAAAAATCTTCTTATATGTGCAGCACGATTAACTGAAAATCGCTGCGTTGCATAATCGATAAATCTATAAGGCATGTGAGAGGGCCGTGTGTCACCGTGCCTAAAACGACTCCAAATAAGCCAAGAAGTAAGTACAATCATGAACTCTATTGTGCTGTACAAGAGCGCTTTTCTTCAACACAAAAAGTGGCATCGTGATGACTTAAGCGTGCTCGGGCACTGTACAAGGCAACGGGGCCTACTGTGAGTATGCCCTTAGTGCCAGGGCAACAGTGGCAGTCTTTTCCCATGGCCTCCTGCACTCTGTTTTGCGGTAACCAAGCTGCACTGTATTGATTGACAGCATTTTTAAAATGCAAGTACTTATGAGACCTTACAATTGACCTTTGTATATTGAATAATTAATGATAGCTGTTTTGATTTGTTTTTATCAATTACAGATGAGGCAGCCCTGCCTGGTTTGATTTTATAGGTTAGTACTTTTGGTCGATTTTAAAGCTAGCTCTAGGACTTTGTTTTGTGTCACTAAAAAGACTACCATTGCACAAGGCTTTAAAAGCATTCAGAATAATAACTGTCACTGAGAAGTGGAATCAGAGCTGAACCTATGTCCCTGGAGCAAAAGCAATGTTTGAACAGCACTGCAGTGTGGTACACTCCATGCACCCTCTCAAAATATGACCGTATGCTTTATGGCATATTCTGTTTAAGTGAAATATCTGAATCTCTATATCTGCCATGACAAATCTGGATCCATTTGATGCCCCCCTATCACAGAGTACTGTGCCCAGTTCATTAAAACCGCAGTGGAACCACTTCAAACATCACCTGTGACTAAAAGCATGTTATTATCATTGGACAAAGACTGGAACAGATGATGATGTTCCATCATATTGTAAAAGCATCCGGCAGTCCTTGAGCTTTTTTTTTAAATATTAACTGTGCGCATGGGATATGGAATATTCAAAAATATTCAAAGGTGTGCTGCACTAACGCCACTTTTGAACCAACGCAAACTGTCAGTACTGCAGCATGTCTTCCTTTACATATGTCTCCTTTTCTGTGCACTGTAATTTGATAGTCATGAATAGCTACCATTGAATTTCAATAAGGCGAACTATACTCGGATTAAAACAATTCTTTTGCGTCATTCTTCTGTACTGCCTGGTTCATCCAAGGGTGAATTTAACATGCCCACATAACTAGCATGCCAACGGTCGTCGGTGTATTCATGTGTCTTTGGAGATATCCAGAACAGCGACATGAAGAAACACAATTTCGGCTCCACCATGTTTCCACCATGCTCACGTCAACCACAACCAAATGAAATTACGGTCATGTACTTGCTAGCAATATGAGGGAGCTACAACAACGCCATCCAGTGGTCCTCTGCGTGCCCTCACACGCAAAACTATTCGGCATTACTGCTAGTTGAACATGACAGATTAAACGTTATGAAATAACATTAAATTAGGACATTCATATGCTGATGTCGTCATGATTACTGCATTTACAGACATTAGAGTCATTGACATCGTTACTCAACGGAAAAAAACACTCTATAATTAAAGAAATCGCAAAACATGAATTTACGTTTTCATTCAATTCTGGACAATGACCATACAGATTACACAATAAATTGAACGAGCTCTCCCGGGAATGCTGCAAGCAAAGACTCTGAGTCCTCAGCAGTGATCTGTTTCCAATATCCAGCTGTGCGATGTAGTCATAAGCGGCAAATGAGCCTCATTATGTAATGTCGTTCAGTTCATAGAGAAAGGAAAAGACTAAGATTAGAACAGATATTTCAAACACACGAAGCTATGCGAACTTAATCGAAATAGTTACAAAAACTATCTCACTCTTTCGTGCGCGCACACACTTTGTAGAAAGTTCACATACCTATTCGTATACTTCTAACTTGACACAATTTTACTCAATTATAGCTATCACTGTCAAAATTGAAACATCTGGTGCAGAGATTGCATCCCTGGGTGATTATTGATCATATCGACAATAATATGGCAATCTTACCTCTTCCACCGTTAACGGCATACATATTCTGTACTCCTTCAACAACATATTCCGTTGATATGGCAATGCCCGCGATGTTTTGAGTGTATTTAGATAATAGGTGTTATTTTAAAGTTTCAGTTCCACCGACGATCTAATTCAACTCTAGCATTTGGCGGTGCGTATAAGTTGTCTTCAAATATGAGCCTGAAAGCGAGCACAGATGAACAAAATGTCCTTTAAAAGCTGTCTCGTTGTTACTTCAGAACATGTGAATTCTTAGTAGAGCAAAAATTGTCGATATAAATTGGACACTCGAACTGCAGTTAAGAATGGCCTGTCTGTTTGGGACAGAACTGAACGAAATAAAACGGAGAGGAGAAAAACGTCAAAAACGGTCACTAAGATATGCCCTCTGCAAAATACATTAGTAACGTGTTTCAATGGGTCAGAAAATAAACAGAGAAAACATCAGCAAGTCAAACGCTACTGTCTCTTGTACTGAAACAATTATCTAATAACAAAAAACAGACTGGCATTCAGATGTCAGCTCCAAATCGCCAAAAATTCAGCTTCCTCAAAATGTACAACAGGGGCTCATCTTCGTTGGTAGCCAGCCGATGTCCCAGAAATTACAAAGCGACGAGATCCTGTTCGCGTCTGTATTCTTCTTAGAGTAAATGTTCACGCCGTACTGAGCTTTTACATCATCAGTAGGAAAGCTTTGTCCTCTGCCCGCGACACATTCATAGCGCTTTACTCTCCTCTTCTCGGAAAGCGAAGAATTCAACAGAATACAGCAGGCTCGCTTGGGAGCTGTCAGTCAGTAGATCCGTATAATGTAATCTCTCCTCTCAGAGCGAACGACGTGACACTTTGTAGCAGCAACTGAAACATCTACACCAACCGCGCGGGGCAGGGAACGCACCGCATGTAAGCACATTGCAGAGTTGACTTTGCTAATCAAAGCAGACCTTCCCCACCAGAAAGTGGAGTAAAAGAACACCAGCCTGCCATTCCAAAGAATGTCAGGAAATTCGCTTTTGCGAAATTTACGACAAATTACAGATCCGAATATCGATCAAATGCCCCAATGGTAACGTGCATATCAACAACGTATGAAAGTTTTAGTGCCATATCACTTTGTTGAAGCCTGTTAATATATTTTATTAGTAAACGACATTTGTAAGCCTGAGTACGTCTCCAGCATTATTTAAATCTTTTTCACTGTTCAGGCATCTGATAAATTGTCCCAAAAGTTTAAGTGGACAAACAATAACACCATAGACAAGGCTGCCCAAAATTTGAATGCGTGCAAGGCAGAGTGTCTACTGGCAAGATCATAAGGTTTTGTTTGTTTCACATGATCAAGGCAATGTCAAGTTACTCTGTTGAATATGTGACATTAATTAAAGCTACCCGTAGCCTTGTGGTGTGCTCTTTAGCCTATAAAAATCATTGTCACGGTACCGGATGCAAAGGAAAAACAATATACGCCATCTTGATTGTCATCGACATTTATTTTTCAATATCGCTACACGAGAAAAAAAAGAACAGTGACACGATAATAGCAAAAGAAATAACCAGTCTACGGTCCGCCAGTGGGTGAATTTCTGTTGGCTAGCAACTTCCTATCCTCTTGTGAGGGTAGAAATAGATAGAGAATTTGAAACTAATTGGCTAGCTGGCTAGTTATGTAATGCAGTGCTTTGTTTCTTTAGGACACAGAGGCTGGTATATTGTTATGAATTACATTTGCGAACGAAATACATGGTTTACAGAGGAAATGTTGATTAATTGATCCTTTACATCGCTATATTCGTGGTTCCCTTATGCTGTCAATTCATACCTTCCGCTTTTCTGTGTGGCCTCAACTTAAAAATTCAGAGCTGTTCCTTTTCTGTACACAATGTTTTCCCTGTGCTGCTCAAAATAAAGGCCAAGTCGCAAAGGCGAAGGATTGTCCTTAGATGACTACACAAATGCCTGGCATTTTGAGGTCCTTTGTGGGTCCTTGTAGTTTTTAGGCGGTCTTGGCAACTGTTTATTGATTGGTCAATTTTCAACAATATCCGGTGAGTTTGACACAGCAGCCGGAACAGAGGCGCGTCTTGCGAGAGAATTGCTGGTCCAGTACAAAGTGTAACGGCTTGGTAATAGTTAGCTAGCTAGGTGAGCGATATCTTAGAAGCAGCGAAATGGCTGAAGAAAGATCGGAGAGATCCGACGGGAGGATTGTGAAAATGGAGATTGACTACAGTTCAACCGTGGAGCAGCGTCTCCCGGAATGCGAGAAAATGGCTAAAGTAAGTTGAATACTGATCAGTGGCTGAATGAAATGAGAAGCCGGGCTGAGTCATGCTGGCTACATTTCGTCGTAGGCCTTTACTGTCAGGGTGAGCTAGCTACTAACCTCGCAGCGTTAGCTGGAAACTAAAGGGAACATTTTGTGTAGCTAACTTCCTATTTTTTTATTAGTTGGGTAGCTACAGATTTAGTTTAGGTAGCATAGTAACAAAATGAAAATAAAACTGCGTTAGCTGGGTAGCTAACTTACCCGAGTGACAGTACTTGTAGCTTGCAGGCTAATAAATTATGGGATGTTGAGTGAAAAATGAATTATCCGTAAGCTAAGTAATTTGGTTAGCCACGTTTAAGATCGTTATCACATTGGTGACTAGTGAATTGGTTATCCAGTCATCATTGTTCTGATGTATCTGTTTTCATTAAGTTAGCTAGCTCAGCTAGCTAGTATGCTATACGCTAAAAAAGATACATGTAAGGTAAGTTGTGGTTTTGTTTTGATTCGGATGTGTAGTTCTTACTAATTGCCTAGTTAGCATATATTTGAAATATTTCCATAACGTGTCTTTCATTACATGACAAGCTAGTTAACGTTGTATATTTACTTCGAAGTTCTAAGGGAAAAGCTAACCATTCATACGACAGGGGGAAGCGAGCAAAATGTTTGTTTATTGAACGTGTAACTGCATAGTACAGTGTGTATCATACGTACTCGAGCTTTACAGGTATTTTCCACGTCTTGCCGCTTGCTACGTCGCATTGGTGTACGGTACATCAGCTATATGCTTACAGTGCCAAATTGTTTCTTTGAAGGAAGGACGACTGCAGGAGGCCATAGAAAGCTTGTTGTCCTTGGAAAAGCAAACAAGAACAGTAAGTTGAACACCGTCTCAAGCGTTTATCATTTAAAGTTTGATCAGTACACAATTACTATCACCTGATTGTCAGTTTCTGCATCTTCACTCTACTTGCCAACCAAAAAATAAATTTGTATGAGGTGTAATTCTTGTCACATAAAATGAAGTGGTAATGTGCTTCTCTCTTTCAATACCAGGCCTCTGATATGGTGTCAACCTCCAGGATTCTGGTTGCAATTGTGCAGATGTGCTATGAGGCTAAAGACTGGGATGCCCTGAATGAAAACATCATGCTGTTGTCAAAAAGGAGGAGTCAGCTGAAACAGGTGTGGTCTGCCATGCACTGGCCAGAATGAGGGTCTTCGAGAGTTTACAAATTCTAAGCAGGGCAGCACTGTGGGTTGCTGGGTCAGGACCTACAGTTAGAACCAGGGTTGCAGACTAAGAAAATATCCACCTGAGTTGACGGATTACATGTAAAAAATAATAATAATAATAATAATAAGATGTTTGCATTTTCTTTTCCCTGTGTATTTGAAATTTCATACAGAGGTCTGGTAAAGTTGACATTTTTTGTTTCTTTGTCATTAACAGGCGGTTGCCAAGATGGTGCAGGAATGCTACAAGTATGTTGATGATGTGAAGGACCTGACCATCAAGCTGAGACTTATCGACACTCTGCGCACTGTAACTGCAGGCAAGGTCTGCTCTGCCGTTCGGAAATATGTTTTCATACGTTTACACAGATGTGAAATGGAACGCAGTTTGAATGAATGAATATTTTATACTGGTATGAGGTAAAAATGTATTGTTTGTGTTAATTGAAACGATGCTGCGCATGCAGTATAGAAGTGAACTAAGCTCAGTCTCTCTCTCAGATCTATGTGGAAATTGAGCGGGCCCGGCTCACCAAAACTCTGGCAAATATAAAGGAGCAGAATGGAGAGGTGAAAGAAGCAGCTTCAATCTTACAAGAACTGCAGGTAAGATTGGGCCTTGATGTTCCTTGAGTTCCCCATTATGACTTTGTTAATCTGTGATGGAGGGATCTGATGCCTACCATGGACGAGGTGATGCAAGAAAGGCACTTTGACCTTCACCAATTGTGAGACGATGGAACACCATTATTGCTATGCTTCACTTACATATGCTTGTCTAACCTTAAAACGAGTTAACGTGTATTCGTTAAAAAAAAAAAAAACTTCTTCAGGCGGCAGTGTAGCATAGTGGTTAAGGAGCAGGACTCGTGACCGAAAGGTTGCCGGTTCGATCCCCGCTGGGCCGCTGCTGCTGTACCCTTGGGCAAGGTACTTAACCGACAATTGCCTCAGTAAATATCCAGCTGTATAAATGGATAACATTGTAAAGAACTGCAACCTATGTAAGTCGCTTTGGATAAAAGCGTCTGCCAAATGAATAAATGTAAATGTAAATGTAAATGCTGAGTCAAGGTCCTTATTTTTGACATAACATGCTAACATATATTCCTTGCACAGTGGGACCCATTTGAGTGATTTTATGACGTGCGTCATGTCACAGGTTGAAACATATGGCTCTATGGAGAAGAAGGAGAAGGTGGAGTTCATCCTGGAGCAGATGAGGCTGTGCATTGCCGTTAAAGACTACATCCGCACTCAGATCATCAGCAAGAAAATCAACACCAAATTCTTCCAGGAAGAGGGCACAGAGGTGAGAGAGGGGGGACACGGGGCATCTCTGATGAGCAGGAGTTCAGAAACCACTTGTTGATGTGTATTGACATTTTGGGCTAATGCACTGGCCTGGCATCTTTTCTTTTTGTTGGATCAAATGAAGGCCTCTGCTTTTTTATTTGCAAGATAGACATTTTTTACATAGCACATCTGCAGATGGCTTCTGTCATGTGTTTCATTAAGCTTCTACAGTTATCCATTGTTCTGTTAGGAAATATAAGAAAATATAGTTTTGTTAATGGGAAGTTAAAGCAAGGATTGATTTGCAACCATGACATGCCTGAAGTTCAGGTCCTGGTTTGATTGCATTCTTTGGAAAGCCGTTTGTGATATTTGGAATGCTTATTCAGACGGCAAGGGGAAGCGAGCACAATATTTGTTTATTGTGAGTGTAACTGCATAGTACAGTGGGTATCATACGTACTCAGGCTTTATAGGTATTTTCGCTACGTCGCATTGGTGCACGGTACATCAGCTATATGCTTACAGTGTCAAATTGTTTCTTTGAAATGCCTTGATTATCAATGATTGGGTGTTACAGAATGAAGTTCCAGTGCATTATGGGTCATCCGCACACTGCAAATGTTCTGAAAGGATGGTTCCTTTGAAAAGCTATGAATCCTTTACTGTTACTCAAAGCAACATGCAAGAGATCACATGCTTCAGATCAAAGTCAGCTCAGCTTTAAAAATTGAATAGCAGAGGGAACTGACTTAAGGAAGGCTTCTCTGTCTCTGTTTGATCTGCTCGAGCAGGGGTGTCCAAACCTCTCCTGGAGGGCCACTTGTCCTGCACGTTTTAGATCTCTCCCTGTTCCAACACAGCTGATTCAAATGATCAGTTTGTTATTCAGCAGCTTCAGGAGTTCATAATGAGTTGATCATTTGAATCAGCTGTGTTGGAGCAGGGAGAGATCTAAAACATGCAGGACAAGTGGCCCTCCAGGAGAGGTTTGGACACCCCTGTGCTAGAGGGTAACTTTTTCATTTTGAGCATGAAATGAATAAGGCACATCCCCAAAGGATTTGATTACTACCACAACCGTTGATTTAAAAAAAAAAAACAGCATTTGTTGTGAAAGACTAATTAACATTTAAGAGAGGTTTATAAAGGACGTGTCTCATTTTAGGTCCTTGTGTAACAGGTAAGAAATGGATTGAAACAATATCAAAATAATTTCCATGTGTTCAATGTAACAGAATCAGCTTAACGAAAAATATTAATGAATGAAAATTCTCAGAGGAGTTGAAATTTCCTAGGACATGCCCAAATAGTTTTGAATATGGTGATTATTGTTAAAATGATCCGTATTCCCAGAGCCTTTCTCAAGCTCGTGGATTACTACAGTGGAAAAGGATGGTTTGTGAAATAATCTCCTAACCAAAAGAAAACCAATGAATCGCTCAGCTCTTAGCAGTAGTTAGAGTATTTACATGTAGTAGAATAAAAGATTTATACCAGCTCAAGGTTGGTGTATTTTCTATTCCAGACCATTTGTGACAGTGAGTATAAGAGCTCCTCATTCTTTCCATTTGAATGTGATCTTGAAAAAAGTTCTGTTTTGTGGTGAAAAGGAGCAAGTTTTATTTTTAGTGAAAGGCTGAAAGCCTAAGTAGTTTCCTCAGCTATTTTTAATAAATTCAACAATATTGTAAGTATTGTAAATCTGGTCATAATGATGAAATGTGCAGTATTGTAACTCTGATCATAATGATGAAGAAAACGTACTTGTGTTACTCTTTGAATTCATTACTGCAAACATTACTGCAGACATGCTTATATTTATTTCCCTCCCCATTGGATATCATCATGGTTCTGTCTCTGTGTTCTAGGAGTTGAAGCTCAAGTATTACAA
This sequence comes from Megalops cyprinoides, assembly GCF_013368585.1. Taxonomy (NCBI): domain Eukaryota; kingdom Metazoa; phylum Chordata; class Actinopteri; order Elopiformes; family Megalopidae; genus Megalops; species Megalops cyprinoides. The sequence goes on along the minus strand of NC_050583.1, from coordinate 18,378,957 downwards.
TTTGATGATCCAGGTGGATCAACATGAAGGATCGTATCTCTCAATATGCAAACACTATCGAGCGATCTATGACACTCCCTGCATCCTGGAGGACAGTGGGAAATGGCAGCAGGTAAAGCTGAATTTTATATTTAAGAAAAATTCACTGTGTTCTAAAAAGGAAATCTGAAGCAAAGCTCGGTTTCCATGAACAGAGCATACAACACTCAGCGTAATTGAAAAAGTGCATACCAGTGGAATTTTTCATATTTGTATTTTTCATACTTTATTTGGCTTGTAGTTTATTGCTTTTTGAGAGTATATGGGAGGAGTATCTTTTGAAATGGATGCATCGCTTTTTGCACTTTGGGGAATGTGAAACTGTTTTCGTGGTATAGTTTTTGTCAGCTGTGGGAGGCACACAATTGTGCATCTTGGACTGTGCAAGAACAGGAAGGCTATAGAAGTTACCCTTGTTTTTTTTTTTTTTTCTTCCCTTTTTTTTGACTGCATGGTCTGCATGTTTGATCACTTCATGGTCTACTGTTTTGTTTTACACAAGCAAGATTTTCTCCCCTTCATTACAGGGGTAATATGATTACTTAAAATATGAACCACAGTTCACTAGTTTAGATTATGGGAATGATTAATTACACCTTAACATTCCTTTTCTGTTCAGCTTTTCTCACTTTTTCTCAACTATTGGTGACATGAGTGTAGTCATGTTTATTTGCATATTTAAATTTGTTACACACTTCTTGACATGTGTTGTGAATGTCATTCTGTTGTATAATGGCATGCATCTCTAAGAGGTATCTGTGGAATAGATGCCCAGAAATGTTTCCGGAGAAGGTCTGCTGGGTTTTATGCTGATACTTACCATTTATGATTTATGAGGACAGTGTCCAAAATGGTTATATTTTAAAAATGAAGACTAAAGTAAAAGTCAACAAACTGCATTGTATTTAATTTTGGAATGCTTCTTAGAACTGAAGTAAAGAAATACTTCTCTGAACTGGAATAATGGATAAAATAGGATATTGATGTTTTCTGCATAGATTATGACCAGATTATGATTTTTTCCTTCAGTTAACTTAAAAGTATACACACTGATGGGTGTAATGTCCTTTTTATTCTGTTTCAGGCTTTGAAGAGTGTTGTTCTTTATGTAATTTTGGCTCCCTATGACAATGAGCAGTCTGACCTGGTGCACAGAATCAATGCTGATAAGAAATTGGAAGAAATTCCCAAATATAAGTAAGCACACTCTTACACCACAAAAATGTCACTAAAATATTATTATTGAGTGTTGATGGAGCTTTGAAATCGGTGTCATATATTCCTCACCATAGTTTAAATCACCATCAGGGTCCAATAGTTATAGTCTTTCTGAATCACGTAGAAGTACCTAGCAATATCTACACTTCCAGTGATGGCTCAAAAAGCTGACCCTCTCCTCTCACAGGGATCTTCTGAAGCAGTTCACCACCATGGAGTTGATGCGCTGGGCATCTCTGGTGGAGGATTATGGGAAGGAGCTGAGGGAAGGCTCCCCAGACAGCCCGGCAACTGACGTCTTTTCCTGCACCGAGGAGGGAGAGAAGAGATGGAAAGATCTCAAAAATAGAGTTGTGGAACACGTAAGTTTTGATACCTTTTCTCATTTATGGAATTACTGAAGCTTTTTATAAGGCACAGAACATCTCATGCATTTCTTCAGGTTCATGTACAGGTTAATTGCCATGACATTTTGTTAAACAGATGGGTTCTTTGTTTCTCTCCTCCAGAACATAAGAATAATGGCCAAGTATTATACAAGGATCACAATGAAGAGAATGGCTGGACTTCTTGATCTGTCTGTTGATGTAAGCAAAGTTACTTTTATTCTGCAAATGTTTTTTGGGCCAAGTCCCACTAAATGTCCTTTGGTGGTTTGGTTCAGTGTGGGGATATTCCAGTCTGCATCTGCAGGTATCATGTATATCTGTCTTATGGATGCAAAATCAAACTAAGGTCTTGACTCACTGTGGACACTGAAGATCCCATGGCACATTTTTAGAGTGCATCACTGTCAATCTGTCCACCCTACCATCCCTCTACAGTTGATTCTTTACACAATCCATTGTCTTCTCAACCCGCCGGGTTTCCTCAGATTGCAGGTGTAAAAGATAGATGAGTTCTCCCGTGATGTTCCTGCTTAAATTTAAATGAAATGCAGTGTATCTGAAAATGAATGGAAGATTTTTGCTTTTTTCTCTTGCAGGAGTCTGAGGAGTTTCTCTCCAACCTGGTGGTCAACAAGACCATTTACGCCAAGGTGGACCGGTTAGCCGGCATCATCAACTTCCAGAGACCAAAGGACCCCAATGATCTCTTGAATGACTGGTCCCACAAACTGAACTCGCTCATGTCACTGGTGAACAAAACCACTCACCTGATTGCCAAAGAGGAAATGATACACAATCTTCAGTAATGAGCGTGGGGAGAGCATATGGCTTCATTGAAATGTTGCTGGATTTCATAGGCCAAGCCTAAAGGAAATGTAAATCCACGCTGAACCATCCAGTTTCATGGAAGATGATTGCAACCATACAGAGCTCTCCTGAGCGGTTAAGATCAGAGCATTTTTATTTCATTGTCAACAAATGATATTTTGGAAAAGATGGTAGTACAATTATAGAATTTTCCTATACAGTTATACTGTCTCTTTCTCTAACAGTTCTACACAGTGTGGCAAAGCTTATGTTGCAATCACAGTGTTGAACTGACTGCTCTAATATTTAGAATGATCCCTTGAATATTTGGCAACTTGTGCTAGTGGCCTAGTGGTTATTGGTTACAGATGGACTTGTAGGTTTTCTGTTGTGTTCTGACAGTGTTTTACATATAACTGTTATAAGGGATTATGCTATACATAACGTGGGCAAGATGTGCTGTATTAAAACATTGCTATAAGCTTTTGTTGATTTTTTTTGTGTTGCAACATAAACATTAAATCTTTTTTCTCCATCAGATTGCCATCTTATTTTGATTAACCAAAGAACATAAGAGTCTACATTAAATATTTAATGTGGTAGTGTGAAACACACTCCCCTGGTACATGTTCACTTACAGTGCATGTGATCATGTGATGGATTAGCAATAATGTTGGACCAAGCTCTAACATTGGTTCTGACACATTTCTTTATTTTAACCAAGGCATGCTGATAACTAGTGAAGAAAAAGGCCTGTTTCATTTTGTACCTCTTCACAAAAATCTTCCAGAAGGTTCCCATCTATTAGAAACATGTTCAAGGATCCTCAGTCACCAGCAACAGATTTTATGGTTCCATTACCCTTTGAAAGTATTATGGTGCATTAATCCTGGTTGTAAATGTTCAAATATAGCAGGAAAAAAACTGTTGTTTTAATATGTAGAACTAGATGGTTTGCACCCAAGAAACTGTACTGGTAGTAAATACTCAGTCTTTTTCAGAACTTGACAAAATCTGGGTACATGTGTAGTTATGTCGCATTTATCTTATTCCTGCCTTCAGGTTCTGGCAGGCAGATGTTTTAGAAGCTAAAAACAGTCCACTGCTTGCACAATCTGGATGCAGGATCAGATGAGCTGGCAGAGAAAACCAGCAACTGCACATCAGTTTCTCTGTGACTGGTTTGGCCTTAGGCACTTCATCCAGAGGAGGGTTTTACTCTCCCATTTGTCTGAAGGTTGGCACAATCGGGGAGCACAGGGAGTGAACTTCAGCAAATCCAAGACTATTTGAAATAGCCATGAATGGTCTTTTAAAAGCTTTTGGATTATGGGGATTTTAGAGCTGCAGGTCTTCTGATGTGTGTGTGTGTGTGTGTGTGTGTGTGTTTTGGATTCTGCTGCACAATCTGAATCTGCATATCTATCACCTGCATAAAAATAGAAAAATAGCGCAGTGTTTCAGACTACTAAGCAGGGAGACATCAAAAGGATCGGTACTCAAGTATGATGGACATGAGCCTGCAGAATGTAGGTGGCAGTAGATGGTGTAGGTGGTGGTACCTTAAATGGCCAATGTGATGGATAACACAATGGCCTTTGTTTCCAACCAAGTTCTTGTATTCTGTGGAAAAGCACTTGTACTATGAAGATTTTAATTTAATCAGAAAACATACCAATAAATACATATATAATCTTTTAAAATTAAAATCGTTTACAACAAGAGATAAGATGGAAAGGTCATTTTTATTGGTTACTGCATGTCTGAGAGTTATTCTCAATCCCTTTTCAAATCTGTTGTTTTGATTTTAACCCCCTTGACTCTTTTACAGTGCCGTCTTGTGACGATTAAAAATATTACAACTGATCACAGTATTCAAATAAAGACCCCTCGACTGGTATTTTGACATTAATATACTGAAAATGGTGTAAAGTTCCAAAATGTGATTCTATGCATAACCATGTCACTGACACGGCTATTTATATTTCCCGTTTTTAGATAACTAACTACGAATGAAGATAGTTTACTGCCCTAACCCTAGTTAAGTCAGAAAATGTAAAAGCTAAATATCTGTTCTTGTCCTTAAGTCATCATTTGCACTGGGAATATTTGATAGAATGCCTTAAAAGTGTGTAATTATTTTTCAAGTGAATTTAGACGGCATTCCTGTGGGTTATGTTAGAAGCGAGCCAAATTTGCTCAAACTATGATGGACATTATTTTGTTTATTACAGAGCTGTTCTAATTCCTTTACACGCTTTTGAGTAGCCTTTATAACACATAACGTTTGGGGCTTGTTCGGTTAATCTATTGAAATGTTTATAATTTCTGGCGTTGTAAGTGAAGTAGTAGAAGTTACCAGGTAGTTAATTGCTGCTATGAGTTCGACCAACTAGCATGGCAGCTTTTCCATGGAACCGAGAGGTTGTGTCCCATGATCCTTCGCGATAGGCTGACAAGTGGATCCAAGATGGCGTAGAAAGTAAAGCTAGGTAAGTGTAGACTTGCCATTTTCAGCCTTTCCAATTCGGCTTTTCTGCTCCGGAGGGTCGGCAAATCGATCCTTTATATCCCTGTGTTAGAAAAGAAAAGACGAATACTACATGCTGACTCAAAGAGAACCCGCCATGTAAATTCTTACAAATATATAACGAGTCAAAACACAGGCCCGTATGCAGCTAGCTGGCTACCGCTAACGTAGCCTAGCTGGGTAGTTGACTGTCCTGCTGCTTTTGGTCTAGACAAATAGAGGGCCCTAATTTTGGTTGACGTGCAGACAATGCCGTTTTGCTTCATCGCAGTGTGTCACCTACATGTTTACAGATAGTGAAGTAGCTAAACTATAAACACCTGGAAGCTGGATGCAAATCATGTTATGATTTTACGATGACGGGTTGTTGCGCAATGAGGCTTAAGAATATTTAGGTAGCAAGCTAGCCAGTCAGATAACACCGCTGTGTATTGCTGGTTTGCTAGCCAGTTACGTTGCACTGGCTGTTATACGCAAGCTACCGAGCTAGTTAGCTAACTAGCTTGCCCGTTTGCTACTTGGCTGCTTGGGACCACTAGCTAGCTGAATGACGCAAAATGCTAACTAGTACGCTAACGTAACATCACTGGCAATGCCAGGGAACGTTGGTGGCTTTAAGGCCAGACGTGCGCTTTGGTGTAGGCTGGGTAGCAAACATTAGCTAGCTAGCAGCCCTTATATCTGCTTTTAAATTTTAAGGGCAAGACAGAAAATCACTCAGACACGGGTGGCTAGCTATCTAGTCCGCTAGCTAGCTATTATTAACTGACCCAGAATCCAAAGATAGCTAACGTTAGACTGTTTATATTTTTATCTCTGTCTTGAAATGACCTTTTTTGGAATGATCGTGGCAAGTCAAATTCTGTGATTAGCTATGTTTTCATTTGTTATTAATCATATTGGTAGGTCGCTTTTATTTAATATGCGAGAAATGGCTTGCTTGGTATCCATCCCATGGTCTGACTGCAACTGAAAATTATTATAGCTTGGTAACAAGCTATCTTGTTGTTGCTTTGTCTGTGCCAAATCGTTAACCCTGGTAGAGTTGGCAAGCTGTTTCAAGTTAGCTCACGTCGATGATATGTAGCTGTTTAGCTGGTGGAAGGTTAGTCATGTTTTGGAAGAGTGAGCTAACTAGCAACAGTTGCAGTGGCGTATGCCTAAGCGTCATTTGTAGTGACAAACTCGGTAACTAACTAGTTACTTCCTACTTGGTAGAGTGGCTAGACAATAACATGTTGCCAACTGTAAGTTCATCAATAGCTAGCTAACTGCCATGCGTATGCGTGTACTGTATTTTTGGGTGAGCTCGCTAACTGATTCACCTTATTTAGCTAGATAGCTTGCTAATTAGACTGTCGAGATAAACGTTATGTCATAACCTCAGCACTTGTTACTTGGGCATCTGCTGTTAGGGCCAACCTGACGATTTTCCTTGCTGAATGTGAACACTGATCAGCATTGGACAGGAATGCGCAATCTCTTACCCATCGTAGCTAACTTTTGCTAACTAGATAGTGATGAGGTTAGCTCGCTAGTTGCCTGTATGACGCGGGAGATCACAGATCAGTTCTGGTCGTGGCCAAACACCCCCCCTCTCCTCTATCTAAATGTATTTATGGTTTGTCAGATACTGGTCAATAGTGCCAAACTGAGGGAAAAACAGTGGTAGAAGATTATGTGATTATTATTAGTAAATTCCTTTTTATGAGATTCGTATAGTTTAAAGGTCTTTTCCTTCTAAGTTTATGTCCTTTCTCGTTACAAATATAATTGTTTGGTGAAGAAACTAAATGGTCTATCAAAGCCATCGTTATGACTTCAGCTAACACACCCTTTTTAACCAGTTGTTACCGGTTATGTTTGTTTACACAAATAGCTAACAGTATTCTGTTGTTGAACGTTGTGTAAACTCTCAGGTTTGAGAATATAATGTTGGGGTTTCTCTAAGGTTATGTGCACACTTAGGTTGTCTTGTGCTTAACTGTTATGTGCTACTGGGCTTACCAACACACATATTAAGTCTTTCAGAACTCAGAAATTAACTTTTGAACATCATACACCTTCTCTAACTACAGTGTTAATTATGAGGACTTGACCCAATTGGATGTTTTGGAGCTATGGGCAAGAATGACTGCCATGAAAGCATGTTGTGTATCCAGATCGTTTTACACCTGAATACTCTGAGGGAAGAAAACACAACTTTGTTTCCTTTTGGAAAATAATTTAAAACTGCACGACATTTTATCAGGTAGTCTGGAATTACTGTTCTGGTCTTACTAACACTTGGCAATGTGCGTTGGCCTGTTGACTTTCCGTCATCTTCAAGCATCAGTTATGTTATATTTACAACTGTTCAATATTGTACAGATTATACGTGACAATTATCAATAATTTACTTAATTGTGAATCACAACTGAATTGATTTAATCTGGTCTTAAATGTAGCGTTAAACCTCATTTGATGTCACTGGGCGTTTCAGAGTCAAATGCACACCAATGATTATGCTGGGAAAGCAGCATTTTGGGTTGCTTCTGTGGGAACCTTCAGCTGAAACAGACCAGTGAATCAGAGGGTGTCTGTTGACATTGTGTTTGCTGCACTGACTCAGTGACTTGGTGAAAAGTTCCAAAGTGAGTTGGTGACTGTGAGTGGGTAAGACAGGGCTGTCGCTCCTGAACTCTGTAAAAACAAACAGACTGTTTCAGATCCAGGGGGGACAATTTTGGATCAGTGGAGGGGGATGTCTGTCTTTTGTGGCACAAAAGAAATGGCACATCACAGTGTTTCCCTGCTTTTGTTGAGGAGCACACTGTGGGAGATGCAAGAACCCTCTGGAGAACTGCACTTTGGTCCCAGCTGGGTGCTAGTACTGTTCATTGGTTCCCTGATGTACTGACTGAAGTGGTTGCTGCACAGCAGCCGTAAGTTAAGGCATTATCGCTTCTAAAGCAACTTTGGGATGACATAAAAGGAAATTGCAACCCATCTGCCTACGCAAGCCTCTGTTCTGAGCCTTTTCTCATTACACTTTATTGCCAAAGTGTGTTTTTAGTATTGCTATTAGTACTGCTGCCTTTGTGCTGGTTATATGAAGCTGAGGATTTGAATCCCTTGATGCCACTGTCTGGGCAGAGTTTAACAAGGAAGTAAATGCATTTAATAGTTAGTTCTTAGTTTTATTTTCTCAATAAGGACTCTGCACTGATGCAGCAGAAACGGGTGGAGGGGAAAGAGGGCTTAGCTATTCCTATGGATAACACTGCATGAGATAAATGTTAAGAAATTGAAATCTAACCTACTGTAAAAACAAAAAAATCATACTGGCAAAATACACTTGCTACTATTATCATTTGGTAGTGTATAAATCTCATCACTGTTACTTCCTAATCATAAGATTGCCTGGTAGCTGACTAATGTTGACAGTGTGTTTACTTACCTGATTCATATTGTGTAGTGTTATAATGATGTGTTTATCTGTTAAAATAATTTGTGTGCTGAGAGGGGAGTTTGCTGTTGATAATGAGTCCTCGGAGCAAACAGCTGATACCTTCCTTTACTTGGCAGGGAAATGAAAGAAAAATCAACCTCTTGCTTGCTGTTGACTGTTTGTGGCCCAAAGGCTTACATGCTCTGTGTAAATTTCAGGTATTTTCATAACCCTCCTCTAAAAAAAAGCATAAACTAAAAAAAACTCATGTAAGTGTCAGCCACTCCTCCACCCATTCAGCAGCAATGGAAAGCCTTACAAAGGTGTAGTCCAGTATTGTGGCAGCAAGCTTTCTTCTGCACCCTAATAATTGTCATGTACAAAGAACAGAACACTAATTCTCTTCTGTTGTTCCTGGTTTCACACAACATGGGCCAGAGCCTCCCAAACCTTTATGGTTCAAGGCCACCCCTGTAGTTATTTTGGCTGTGGATGAGACCTGCTGTGATTATATGACACTTTTATTCAGCACTGCTTATGTATATTGTATACAACATTCAGCAGCACTACCATGTGAACTGGTTTCTTGTAGTTTCCTTTTACATCAGGATAATGGTAGAATAAGTCATCCAAGAAGAGAAGTAGCAATACCCCTGCATGGGGCTTTACTTTCAAAAGATGTTTTGTTGCTGCGATTTAGGCTAGGTGTAGTCATATTGTGATTACATATCACTGCAATTTCACAAGTTTATTTTTTTTTTTGTCTTCACACACTTTGTGGACCTTGACTCTATGTGTACAACGGCTAGACTGTCCATGAAGAGTATTTGAATGGTAGACTTACTGATTTAGTGTTTGCTATTTAAAGGGAATGAATCAATTAGTAGTAGGCCTAATGAATATTGTTCCCTGAGAATCCCCTTGAATTTACATTACATTTTTGGCATTTAGCTGATGCTCTTATCCAGAGTCACTTGCATCAGGTATAGTTTATTTATTTTACAATGTTATCCATATATACAGCTGGATAATTTACTGAGGTAATTGTAGGTTAAATACTTTGCCCAAGGCAGGGTACAGCAGCACCACAGTGGGGAATCAAACTGGCAACCTTTCGGTTACGAGTCCTTCTCCTTGACCACTATACTACACTACTGCCCCACTTAAACTTTGGATATCTGACCCTCACAGCAGTTTAAGAATTTATCTTTTCTAAATATTTGCTCTCGTTTAATGGTCATTGTCAAAAATACCCTTCCATGTTTTTTCATTTAGTTTTCTGTATGTTTGTCATAAAGTAATAATTCATGCATTCATGGATGTTTTTTATAGATGTATTTCATCGGAAAATAATTTGAATTGATAATTTTAAGTTAAAATTAAAAAAAAAAAAACTTGGCCCTGTAATATCTCCTCACTCACTTGTCATTGGATTAAACAAAAAAAAGCTTAATGGCATTAAATCGGGTACCTGCCTGCTCTCCTTCCTGTGGAAGTGCAGGAAGGAGAGCAGGCACTGACATGCTGTTTTCTCCCCGTCAGAAGTTCTGTCCCTGAGTCATGGCGGACAGGAGGCCAGAGAAGTCATGTGAAGAGGCCAGTGAATCGTTGGTGAGGCGGGAGTACGAGGCGGCGGTGACTCACTGCACGGAGGCGCTCCTCGTTCTCAGCCTGAGGCCCCCCAGTCCCCGCGCAGTACCCCTCCGCAGTCGGGCCCTGCTCTACAGGATCGCTGCCCTTCTGCAGCTGGTGAGCCCCTGCCCCTTTTGGGCGCGTCTCTGTCCGCGTGCTGAACGACTGCGCAGACCTGCGCAGTGGCTTTTTGGCACGTGCGGCCTGGTTAGGCTCTTCCTCTATGAATATCTGCGTGCAGCGTTAGTGAACAGGCCATCTTGCCACTTTTTCCTTTGGTAGAAATACATGGCTCACATAGGTGAGCACAAACATGATCATGCAAGAAGCTTGTAGAAGCAAGACACAAGGGTAGAACAGACAAGCATGCAAGTAGCATTGTCAGGCTGCAGTGTTAAAATGTGGCAACCATATTGTCCATTCAGTCAACCAATAACTGATGACTGATGACTACATTTCAGAGTAAGAGCTGAGCTCTTAAGCAATACACCAGCAGTAATGATGAAATAAAACAAGAACAGATTCTTGAGAGTACAGAAAGACAACCATTGAAACTGCCAGTCTTGAGAATCTCTGTCTCCATCACAAATATTGGCAGGTTTTTCAGTGAAATGTTTTCATAGTACTGTAAGCCATGTCTGTCTGTGCCCTCTTGTTTTGTTGAGAGAACTTAAGTTTCCATGGTTCACTTTATTTGCTTTTAAAATATTAAAAGCCTTAAGCCTCCTTTATTGCAAAGAAAAAGAGTATGTTTTAAGTCTTTTTTCCTAAGGCATGGTAAAGACCTGAACAGTCTCGCTACCTTTCGCTATACCTTTTCCAGAGCTTTAGTGTGGTGACGGAAGTTGTACATAGTATTTTCAGTGTGTTCCAGCACACAGTGTGACATTTACATACCCCCTTTGATTTGAACTTCTTTTGCAGTAACTTATATTCCAGAAACATATTAACCTTTTTACTGCCTCAGTGCGCTGTCTAATATTTGAGTCTGCCACAACAGCCTTTTTCAAAATTTTAAGTCTTTTTCAAAATAATCCTACCTTACATAGATTTTACATGCGCACAAACACACACACACACACACACACTCTCTCTCTCTCTCTCTCTCTCTCTCTCTCTTAAATAATTGCAATTGGTGGTGTAAGATTGAGTTTGCCAGTTGTCTTCACAATTCTGGATCAAATTTAAATCTTCCTGTATTACTTTAGTAACTTCAGGCTGTTTTCTTAACCTCAGAAGTTGTCAAAAATGTATCTGTTTTGCTACTAATGTTCCAATCAAGGTAATTTATACACATATAGAGGAACAGAAGTTCTGTCACTGATCCTTGGGGGAACTCCACTACCCTGCTCTGCTGGCATTACCCTTCACATGTTATACTGAAGTGATAGGTGAATTCATATTTCATTGTAATGATGACTAACTCAAAACGTGCTTTTTAAAGGCTACAGTCTTCACAGTAAATGGATGACCTGATTCATTTGTACATCTGAAACACTTGTTGTTCATGCGGGAAGTATGGTCTTTTTAAATGCGTTGTATCAGTGATGGCATGCAGATTCCAACATCCCGACACTACGTCCACTTCCTGTACACGTCGCAGACCTTGGGCGCAGTGGCACGTAACGTTATCCGGAGCTCTCGTGCCGTTTCCAGCCACATAAACACCAGCCGCGTGCACACCCTCGCTGACACAGGCCCTGCCAATAAGTACACACTGCACACCTACATTTGTAAATAAGCAGCGCCAGAGCTGCTAATCTACCCTCTGATTGTGTTTTAAGTGGCGATGGATGCACAGACCTCCCAAGAAACACAGGGGGCCAGCAATAGCCTAACCATGCAAGTGATTCAGCCTGTATCTGTACACTGAGTATCTCTGTCATTCTTGAATGCTATTGATCCGTCCTTCTGATTCCTGAGTTTGACAGATGACCGTGTTACAAGTGTAGAATCATGCAGCAGTTCATCTAGGCTGCACTTTCTCCTTTCCTGAGTGTAGTTTGTATGCGTATGCACTTTTGTTAGTCATGGGGAAATGCAGCCGTGTGATTCTCTTAAGCATAAGTTAACAATGAGGAACTTAGGCGTGTTCTCACTTCCTCAGGGTATGATGTAGCGTACAGATGCTACTGTAATCAAATTTTTTTGTGGGGAGGTTTCGTAGAAGTCCAGAGGTTATTGAAACCTAGAGCTCTTCAAATAATTCATAACTGGAATTCTTTGGGCATAACCTTTGAGTTTATTTCTGCAAACAGTTATTTGCAGAAATAAACTCACTTTTAGTGGCTTGAAGATTTTTACAGTTGCTCTGTTTTTATTCCAACAGAAGAACTATGATCAAGCGGACGAAGACTGTAAACACGGTGAGTCCATCACAGTCTAAGATTTACTGATGAGATGGGGAATGTTTGGAAGGCTTGTCCAGCTCACTGTATAATTAACATGCAACCTCATGTTATGAGAACTGACTGTCCAGGTTGGTGTAAAACCTTTTATTTATTATTGTTACCAACTAGATGCGGTTTAATCTGTTTTCTAATTTTTGCTATCAGAAACATGAACCAATGAACCCATCGGATATTTCAATTTCATCTGATACTTTTTGTCACAGAGCACTTCATTGATCGCATTCCATGTAAACTGTTTATGAGATTTCCCACAGGGGCACCTTACATAAATTAGGACATTATAAAAACAACAGAATCCGTATAAATACTGTAAGTGATTATGCAGGATTTGCCCTTCAGAGGCATTGAAAACCACTAACGCTGGTCTGCAGTTAAAAAAGATGCTGTGCAGATAGTCAGATATAAACTCTGGTTCTGATGTTCTGGCTGTAGTGCAGTGAAGCTGAGTGTCCCCTCCTGTGTTTCAGTCCTGGCAGAGGAACTGGCCAAGGGAGATGGGTCGTTTCAGGCCGGGCTGCACAGCATGCTGCTGGATGGCAGCCTGCAGGAAGTGTCCAGTATTCTGTCCAAGTCGCTGTTCGGGGAACCATTGGTAAGTTGCAAGCTTTTTGCTTACTTTGCTTGTTCCTTTTTTTGTCTAGACATGCGGTTGCATAATTTGAATTTGGGAGAATAATGCTTTTTGTTTCTAAAAAAAAAAAAAAAAAAGGTTGCCTTCTGCAGTTCTTAAAGAAGGCTTTTACATGTGGCATTTGAATGCTAACCTGTCTCCCTCTGGTGCATCACGGGTGTCACGAATTCACTAAATTTGTTTTCACATTGGTGAAATGTTGTTTGTAACCTTTCCTCAATATACATACACACGTAGTTTTCGTATTAAATTACACTTCCCATCAACGAAGAAAGCCACTTAGAATTTTGCAGTTGCTCCTAGCTGATAGCTTGCTGGTTTTGTTCAAAAATGGGTCCAACAGAAATAGGTTATTCACAGGGAGATCGCGCTTTTGCGCTCTCTCATGCATGTGGACCGGTGCTATGCTGCTAGGTCAGCTTTATGCAGTAAGTTCCTAAGTGTTGTTCACTACTGTGGAATTAAAAGTACCTATTTGCCTTTTTATTAATCCTTTAACAGCGTAAAAATAATTTGCAGTACATTATCAGTGATGCTGCTAATGAACTTTTATCACACGTAAAACGCTTTGGTTTAGCAGTAGTGCACATTGGTATTGGGGAAAGAGGATCCATAGCGGTGTGATCTGCAGCCACCTCGGTTTTTATTACCAGTTACCTGGATGATCTCAAATGCAATGTGCCAGCTACCCTGAGGAGTGTGGACGAACATACTTGTCCTAGCTTCAGAATTTATTTGCCAGTGCACCTCTCCAGGAGAGAGCTGTGATGCAGCACCTCTGATATGCGCTGCTTTCATATTAATCCCAGCATTCCTACTGCAAACAGAGGGCGCGTGGAATTCTGATGGAGTGAAATTCTGATAAGTGGAAGCGCTTGAACAGGCCCTCAAGCCAGCAAGGTGGTAAAATTGTACCTGGATTAGAATCTGTGTACCGTGTCGCTGAAGGTGCCTCACAGGTGTTGGGGGATAGCTGAAGTGCCATGGAAAACTTGAAAGCAGCAGTAGCTAATGGCCTTAGAGGGACTTTGCTGGACTTATTAAGGTTCTGATTATGTCCCTGTTACAATCAGCTCTGTGTAATGGCTGCACTCAGTTTCTGTATCGGTAATCCTGCTCTCCTATCAGATGCCGTGTTTCAGGGATGATGTGCCTCCGTTTCCGTAATTAAAACTTCCAACTCGTGCCTATATAATGAAAGATAACAATGAATAATAAGATTCAGAGCACAAAGGGCTCCGTGTCTTATCTGGCACCCCTGAAAACGCAGATTTGAAATTAAGCTAATGTGCTGCTTCTTTCCTTTTGTTATCGCAAAACAAGCATGAAATGTTTATCAGCGGAGGTGTCATTGAGAAGGAATGCATTCTGTCATCTCCAGTGAAGACAGAAAATAGGGTTGTGCGCAGTGGAACACGCAGGGTGCCTCCATGAACGTTTGCATTCCCCTGTTTGGCAAGGACGTCAGCAAGAAATGAATTGGCGCTTGTCAGTGGTGATGAAAAATTACACTGACTAATGATTAATAGCTGCACTACAGTGTATTAAAGGTTTTGCTGTAGAAATGTGTCACAGCTATTGAAATCAACAGTGTGCTTGTATTCAACATGTTTTTAACACTTTTTAAATGTGTCTCGTCCATTTGCTTAGAATGGGATCGTGACAAAGGATTTGACGAGACTGAAATTGCTTCTCTCTGAAATTGAAGTAAGTGTGTGTTTGTTCATACGCAAGTATATATCATAGAATTAGCGGTGGAGAACCCCATATGTGCCCTTTAGATTTCCCCTGAAATTAGCATCAGTCTTCTCTGCATGATTGACCTCTTGATTGTGTGGCCCTGTCTTACATCTGCAGCAAGATTTATTTCGTGGATGGAGCCACTTGGGCTGTCAGCGTGTGCGACGTTTCTGTGATCCAGAGTCATTGCTTTGGAGGAGTAGATGGGGAATGTGCTCATGAAATAAATATGTGTGAAACGTGTGTCTGTATGGCTTCTGTAGTTTCCTCCTCTCACAGTCCTCCCTGCCTTTCACAGGCTGCAAGCAGCAAGATGGCCTCAGAATATACTGAAGACAACGAGGAAGGTGAGCGGGTCACTTACCCCAAGGGCACGGTGCTCCCTTTCAAGTTAAAACTCTATCCGATGAGGCCCGTGGGGAAGGGTAATCAGGGGCGCTCTACAAATGGCTGTAATTGCTCCTCTGATGCACCCTCTCAGTCACTGCCAACTTTTAATTTGTAGATGATGACTTAAATTCAAAGGCCTTGTACCCAGGCAACGGGCGATCAATAGAGGATGGATGTGTTGATCTTGGATCCCTCTCTCCACAGATGTGCTGGATGGCTGGCAGTTCCGCCCCCCGCCTCGAGGGGTGACCAGTAGTGAAGAGTACACACTGTGTAAAAGGTAATGCTGAGTCTGGAGTCTAATACCAAGGCTAAACGCACAAGGCAGTATAGCCTGATGCTTTGGGCTGCTGTCCTATCCTGCTTGTAGAATTGTGACATTAATTTATGGTTGACAGGCTTTCTGTATGTGCTGAATCTAATTAATTGATTATGTCATCATTTAGTATCTGATGTCACGAAGGGCTTCAGTGCACAGGTTTTTTTTTTTTTGTTAATAGAAGAAGTAAATGAATGATTAAGCCAATATGTAAAGTAATGGAAAATTATTCCTCGGCCCCTTAATAGGTAAATGGGTTTAACTCTTCAAAATTAATGGGAAATAGAAAACTGCAAAGAAATTGCCATGCTGAAACACTGGACATAAATGCTAATAGAAAGAATAGAGGCTGCAATTTAAAAAATTAATTGTCTCCAGGGTAACTGGTTTTAGCCTATTTAGATGTAGGAAGAATGCATCTGGGGGAAGAACATCTTTTTATTGAAAATGAACATGCATTATGGTAATATCAATATATTGTCTGCAAAATGGCTAATGGGTATTCGGTTTTTGCCAAGGATATTTAAAGTATGCAAAGTGCAACAGACACTGTATAATTGCTGTCATGCATCAATCACATTGTGTATATAGTCTAATAATTCCCTGTTTTTAATGGCCTCCTGCAGTCTTACTTTTAATATGATCATGAGCACCGATGCCGGTAGTGTCCGATAACAATACATTTTTTTCAACGGATTGGAAATTCCAGTGATAGTGTCGACATTGGATCCAAATGACACAAGCTGTGCAGCACTGATGTAGCAACACATTAAAAGTGTATAAATGTTCAGAGGAGAGATAATGCAGAAATGCAACTCTCTGAATTAAAAAAAAAAATCCATCAAGTATTAAGGAAGTAACAAATTTTCATTTGCTTTTATTCCAAAATGCATAGTAAATATGGTAGCATCCAGGCTTAGGTGGTTGACTGGAAAGTGACACATTTAAATGTATTTTTATATATAGGTAATGTATGTGTGCCTTTTGGGCCATGCTGAGCAATTCATTCTATTTTGCATATTCTACTGTCATTATCATAATTAGTGGAAACTGTAGAAAAGGTGTTCAGGGTGCAGTTCTTTATCCATATCTTTGTTTGCTTAAAATTGGTTTCCAGGTGACATAGATACAACTTATTACTGAATACTTCAGCAAATTCATTTACAGAAAAAGTCATGTATTTCTGTCAATTAGAACAGACCCTGTTTTCATTGCTACAAGAAGCACTGTTAAAATCTGGTGCAGATATTTTTGTTTGAGGCACAGAGCTTCTATAACAAGAAAGAATATGACACCTCTGCCTGGAGACATGAAAACGAAGTTGTAACAATGTGAAAAACATTCTGTGGGCATTTCACTCAATAATGAGGATAGCCTGTTTGAATGACATTAGTACAAATTTAACATGGCATGCGTTCAGCTTTCATGCACAATAAATGTACTTGTACGTTTTTGGAAAAAAAGTGGGAGTGGGCTAATAGAAGTACTGAAATAAATGCAGTCTGCTAAAAACAACATTCATTCCTGAGCAGCAAGTGATTCTTAAAAGCACAGGAATAGAGATGAGGAAGACAAAACTGTAGGCTGTGTTTAGAGCACTTGGTCTTTTTTTTTGAGAAGTGTTCTATTTATCTTATCGTCAATTCTTTTGGGTTTGAACACATCAGCTAAGGAGCTGGGGATCTTTGCTTAATTAACGCTTATAATCTACCTCTTTAATCACTGCTGTGTTTTTTTTTTTTTTTGTTAGTAATTTTTGTTCTTGCAAGATGGTCTTGTCCAAGTTGTCTTCCAGTCATTGAGCTAGGGCAATGACACACAGTTTTTAGGCATATATAATAAAATAAAAATCGTTTCTGATTTGGAATTAATTTGTTGAAATCGTTTTGTTATTTTCTGGGTAATGATAAGGAATTGAGACCCAGACCTGACATGGCCCATGCACTAGGTGGCTCAGTATAGATAAGGTTATGCATGGTTTGCGTGTAATTATACATTTCCAAGCTTGTAGTGATCCCTCTCTGCTTAAGATGAAAATAATACACTTTAAACTGCATTCAACATATACATGGCATGCTTATTTTACAAAAGTATAAAACAAATCTGACATGTGTTGGTGAACTAATGATGGATTTGGGTTCATTTGTGCTTATTTTCAACAGATAATAGCACAAGTTTTCATTCTTGTTTCACATGTTGGAATAATCTCTGACTGGTCATATAACGCATTTGACGTTTGATTTGATGGTGTCAGTCGCAGACCCCGAATTTAATGCAGACCCCAGAAGAATCCTTGATCGAGAGCAGACATACGATGCGATTTCTTGCAGTTAACTCTTTTCAATTAAGAAAAACAAATTTGAATTTATAAAGTGTTGAAAATTGAAATGAGCACACCAAAAAAGGAATGAGAATATATACACACACAGAAGCAACTATATCATTTTTTACAACAATCTGAACTGTTGAAATGCGACGGTTATTACGCTATTGTTGGGTTTCTCTCAGATGCAGCAGTAGATGAGTCTGGCATGAGAAATTGTGATGCGAACTGATGCTTAAGTTGAAGTGTTGGGTGAAAAGGTGTTTGTGACCTTCTGCTGGACATGTGTGTTTGCTGAGGTATAAACGTGTGAATATGGTCATGCACCGCAGGTGTCTGGAGCTGAGTCTCGAGCCTTTGTGTGGTTGTGTCCTGCAGGTTTCTGGAGCAGGGGCTGTGCAGATATGGGGCTCAGTGCACATCGGCCCACTCTCAGGAGGAGCTGACAGAGTGGCAGAAACGCTACGCCTCCAGACTCATCCGTCTAAAACAACAGCAGGAGAGCAAGCACTTCACAGAGAATTACATGGAGGCGCTCATAGAGAAGTGGATGAACTCCCTCTCTCCAGAGAAAGTGGTAAGGATTTGTCGCTCCCCTCCATATCGGTACATCCTGACTGTATTATGTCAACAGCATAAACACACTCTGAAGTAGGTGTACAGATTGTTAACCAGTGCTACGAACTGCAGTTTCTGTTTTACCCAGCTCACCCTCAAAGTAATGCCATTTCTTATCCATCACTGTAAAATAAAAAATACTCTGGTTCTCGGCAGTTTTTGCTTCAGCCATTTAATCTTCAGGTGGGCCTTATGGAATTAAGATTTAAGTTGATTCAGAATTGAATAGCTCAAAAAGTAAGAGAAAACTCTCCCCCATTGATGGTTTTTATTGGTGTTT
Source organism: Megalops cyprinoides (assembly GCF_013368585.1). NCBI lineage: Eukaryota > Metazoa > Chordata > Actinopteri > Elopiformes > Megalopidae > Megalops > Megalops cyprinoides. The sequence goes on along the minus strand of NC_050583.1, from coordinate 18,360,200 downwards.
TTGCCCTGCCAATTTTTTTCCTTTGTGCAGTTGAGTGAGTATGTGGATGGTGTGAATGTGGAACACAGCTCGGATCTCTCAGTGACAGTAACCTCTAAGAAGTCATCTCACTCCTGGACATTCTCGCTCCTATGCAAGGTATGGACATTCTCAGCTGGATCTTTTGAACGTTACTGGGTGTTATCACGCTGTGGATATGACAGTCACTCAAGCATCACTGTAACCGGCATTTGTGAAGAGATCACTCTGCTGTGCTAGGAGTCTGCGTGAGCAGTGTCCGTTGATGTCACACTTCTCTTCCTCCGTCCTGTGCTCTCTAGCCTCCGCGGGCACTGTACCGCATCGCACTGCTGTACGACGCCCACCGACCCCACTTCTCCATCACGGCGGTGTCCGCGGGCGACTCCTCCGCCCAGCTGCTGCAGGAGGTGCCCGAGGGCTGCCAGGAGTGGACGGGGGAGGGCCTGGCACAGAACGGCATGGACCACTGCCTCTACAAGGTGACGGTGGGCTTCAGCACAGAGATCTTCGGCACCTTCCGGCAGACCATCGTCTTCGACTTCGGCTCTGAGCCGGTGCTGATGCAGAGGGTCATGGTGGACGCCGCTTCGATAGAGGGTGTGTTTCACTGTGCTCCCACGCTGTTTTTACTTTCACTCTGTCTCTGTGCCTTCCCCAGCACAAAGGCACCGTTGCATCATGCGTTGGCTTTTCAGGTACCTGCTTTATGGTAGCCACAGGCCACATCACTGCGCTGTCTGTTCTCTCTCATTCCTTAAGAAGTGGTTGCACTCTGAAGAACTGGGTTTCCCGTGGTGAACGCTAGCTTTGATTATGAAAGGATGTTGTTTTTTTTTTTTTTTTTTTTTAAAAAGACATTTCCCTACTGTTTGAAATGTGCCCGCATTGAATAGAACTCAAATAAAGCGTGCAGGTTCAAAGTCAGAAGTCATTCCTGACTTTGGGTGCAGAGGGAGGCCTTCTGAGGAACATCACCTAAGCCAGTGATCAAAGACTTCCTGTGACAAGTCGACCATACAGCCAGTTGTCTCTTGTTAGCTGGGGCCGCAGCAGCTTGTTTGGAGCACACCGCCTGCTGACTTAATTGCCCTGAGGCAGAGTAAACCCTATTAAGTGCTGTTGGGCGGTCAGTCTTCATTAAAGCTACTTTAAAGCAATTAGCATGTTACGCGGTGTCAAATGGTAGGCTTTCACTGCAGCTCTGGAGATTTGCAGGAATGTCAGAGCCAGGCGCAGGTGGCTGGTTTGAGTGGAAGTTTTGATGTTGAGGGTAGAGATTTGGAGGTCGCGCTGTTAATTTGACTTCCTCTATGACAGGGAGCCATATGTTTGATGTGCACTGTCCCTCAGGCATTATTTCACGCTACAACTGCAAAAATGCTAGCAGAGGTAGCAGTTGCATTTTACTTGCGATTTCTCAAAAATCAGTTCTCTGATGGGTCAGTCTAACAATGAGGGAGCGCATTTGGTTCCTGGTGTGTCTTGTCATTTGTCTGGCCAGGTGAGTCTTAACTGAAGCCTTTTCTTGTCTTCCACCCCCCCCCCACACAACTGCCATCAGACCTGGAGCACCTGAAACAGGCGCGACAGCAGCTCCTGATGACGGCCAAGCGCTGGGACTCGTCCTGCAAAACCATTGTGGAGTTTGGGCCCAATGAAACCATGGAGCTGGACCGTAGCCTGCTGGCCCGGTACCAGATCCCCCTCTCTGCCGACCAGCTGTTCACTCAGTCTGTCCTGGACAAGACCCTGACCCGTGAGAACTACCAGGCCCGGCTGCATGACCTCCTCTACATCGAAGAGATTGCTCAGTACAAGGAAGTCAGCAAGTGAGTTCCTTCTCCAATTACCTCCAATTACCTTCTCCAATCAGATACCGCAGTAATACAGGGGGTTCCACATGTTCTTCCTGTAACGTGTCATGCTGGACATGCTTTCCCCTTTGAAAAATGAAGGTATCCACTTCCACATCCACATTTGTCTTAACATGTAGTACCCAGTATTCTCTGAGGTGCATTTCACTAGTGAATGGGAAAAAGCCCCAGCAATAATAGGTCCTCTCAACTTTTTCAACCTGTCTGCTCTTCGGGTAGTTTTAAGGAAAATGATCAGGATGTCATGAATAGTAATCATAAAAATTGGTTTTGAATCATATGTTGTTTTAGGACATGAAAGCTAAGTCAGAACTCACCCAATATCATACAGCACAGAAGCCCCCATCATCTGAATCAAAAATTATTGTTCTTTGGAGCCATTTCCCTGGTTTATCATTTTACAGATCTCCTTAACATAGCTATTTTTCAGCAGTCTCAAATGGGAACTGCTCCCTGTAACCTCTCACTCTGTAGTGCTAGGCAACAGTGTTTCAGAGACCACTAACTTGCTCAGTTTGGAGCAGTGTGTTTTCAGAAACAACAAATTCATTGCTTTGGTTTTGTGCCAGGATATCCCTTACTGAAAGGTGAATGCCCTTGATGTTGGCACCAAATGCAGGTAGCAGTTAATGATGCATGTGCAAAAGGTTAGTTATTTAACACTTTGCATGAGCATCTGTAATCTACATCAAATCTGAGTTGTTGCGTATAGATTGGTGTAGTGGGTTGGCCTGTGAAGGCAAGAAGGGCTTCAGCCCTGCTTGTTGGAGGAAATTTGAGTGAGTTTTTCAGGCATAATGTGCTGTCTCTCTTCTCATGGTGGTGGCTTACACACACACATACATATAATTTTATTTATTGAGCACCAGCAGGAGCACAAGAGTGAATATTTTCCCACATTCTTAGGTAAAGCTAAAGACCAATAACTGTGAGGGCAAGATGTCAGACAAAGAATCAAGAAATGATTCCTGTTGGCTCAACATATTTTGAGCTCCTATGTGACAAAGATGGCCGTAACCGAGGACATTCACTACCAGCTCCTTTCCATGACAGATTAATGAAACAAAGCAAATCAGATGAATTCATTGTACAATAACACCGTTTTTAAATGGGCTACATTGATATGTGGATGCAGGGACCTGTGACAGCATGTGACATTCTCAGAAGATTCCACACAACACTCTGTCTCCCTGCTTTGTATATTATATGCATATTTAGCCACACAATACATATATAGATGGATATATTGAAAAGCTGTGGAACTAAACATACTGTATTAATGCATACTGTTTGCATGTGTGAATATATCTATATAGATAATGTATGGAGTATGATTGTAATATATGCAGGCTGTTCTGTAAACTTAGGAGATACCTGTGGTTTCATCTACTTAGCAGCCCGGCAGTTGAGACTAGTGGAGCTGTCACTTGGGAAAGATTATCAAGTTCAGTCACAAAGACAACTGAGATTATCAAGTTCAGTCACAAAAACAACTGAGATTATCAAGTTCAATCACAAAGACAACTGAGTCTAGAGAAGTGATTTTTTGTGATGAGTTGCTCATCTTGATTCATTGTTTTTGTTGCAGTTTTTTAACAGCAGAATGTACATATTGTCATAAATCCTGTAATCGCACAAAGCAGATTTCTCTATCCACTTTATCTGTGGAAGCAGAGCGGTGCAGTTCATGTCACATAACCCCTGATCTGGAACATTGGTGTCAGCGATAGTGAGATGTCACATGTTGGGCGCTATATTAAATTTTATGGTTGAAAATAAACTGATTGCGGTAACATTCTTCTCAGGGAGCCTAAGAAAAAACATTTTATTTTTACCATGAGCATGCATTTACCTGCAGACTCAATTGTGCTGCAATAATGTAATGATTTTCAGTCGTACACACACGTGACTACTTCATTGGAGCACCTGTAATGATAGCTGCTGTACGGAATTTGTATGAGGATGATTTGAGGATTCTGTTGAATTCATATGCATCTTATTTGGCTGTATTTACTATATTTTGAACATCTTTGTACCTCATTGCTAGTTAGTGATCTTGCTTGTTTTGGGCCTTTAGAGTTTATTGATATATAAGTTATGTTTTTTCAGGGTTATAATTTTGCACATTATGTTCAAACTCCCTGATGTTCCCCCAGTGTTTCTGTGTTCTTTACGTGGATTGGTAGGGCTGCACTTGCCCGAGCTGTCCAGCTGTCTGTCGAGATTATTTAAAACGCGTTACTGTCTAGAATGTGTTCTCGGAACGTTTTCTGAATGCGAAACAGCAGCAGATACGATTTGCGGTGAATCAGAGTCCGCCACAAGGTGTCAGAGTAGATCTGCCGGTTGGAAGGCTTGTGAGTTCCCGCTGTTCCTGTGGGGGTGGGAGGGAGCCTGGATCACCCGTGCAAGTGTGGCGGCGGGTGGGGGGGGGGGGCAGAGTTTAATCCTTTTAATAATGCATATCCTGAAAGTGTCTCCTGAGAATCCACAGGGCTGGAAATTTGTGTTAGAATAGAAGTCATTTCTTTTGAAAATGGAAGCGATTTGCAATTTCTGTGTTAATTCGGCACCTGCTGCTCCTCTGACTGATATTTCTTTAACAAGGTGAGAAGCAGACGGGTTATTACAGAGATCCAGCGCTGATTGTGCCCAAATCAAAGGCAAAATCCGCTGCTCAATCAGCCGAGTGGAACTAACCGCGCTCGCCGCCCCGCGTCACTTATCGCTCATCATTTCCATTGTGATTTGTCTTTGCTGTGTAATTATTTGTTCCTCTCAATTATCGTGGTCCCGTGGTGTTCAGCCGTTCTTTGTCTTATTTATGAGAAAATTAAGTTGATCTACATTAGCGTTTTCGCAGTTTTACAGAAATCACTTTAGACCCAAAGTTGAATGTAAAAAATGTTGCCCTTTTCCCTTTCTCATGTACTGGGGTTCTGTAGATAGGGTTGAACAGACCTATTTAAAAAGGAATCTGTTAACCCACTGCAGTCGTTAAAGAGGAATCAGTTAATATGTGAGGTAATACAAGGGTAATGATGTAATAAAAATTCAAAAAACTAGAAATAATTCCCACCACTGGTAGCTATATTCCTGCTGCTGAAGTGATCTGTATTCAACAAGGAGGTTAAGTAGATCGGTAAGTACGGTGTGCAAACAGGAACACCTGTGAGGACAGTGCATGACACAGGAAAAGACAACGGAGTGTGTGACCCAGTCTAAACACATCACGGCATGTCGCTCAAGCCTTTCTGTTCCATTTACAGATGATATACGTTGAATTTTCTTTGAACATATTTTTCAGTTCCTCTGTTGGCTTTGCTGACTCGGGTTATATTCAAGGTTTTGGTCATATGCTTTTCTAGGTGGATAAAACCATGTAGGTTTAACATGTGGGTTGAGTATGCTGTTAACCATTGATCAAACTGTCTTAATGACTCTGACCTCCAATTTAGATACCTCAGTTGATTGCTATACAGATATGATCTGAACTACGTGGGTAATTATTTATTATCACTTTCTTTAACCATCTAGCCATCTATGAACTGAAGAAAAAGTAATATCTGAAATCAGATGTAGTACTAAGCTACCTAATTATGTCAGTCAGCCTGCTAATATTGTAGCAAATATAATACCGGCAATACTGTTGTTGGAACATGAGTGAATCTCTGGGTGTTACATTAGCTGTGTACGTACTACCTGTAAATGTTGTAGATGTTTCATATAGTTTACTCACAATTCATTCACATTTTTCAGATACCTCAGTAATAATAGTATACGCCCCTATAGTCTGAGAGGGAATATACTCCTCTAATTTGGTGGAGGGTATCCTCCAGTTGTTTGGCGGTGTCAGTTTCTGAAGATATCAGACATTTTCTCTAGTGATTGCACGAATAAGATGCATGTATAGCTACATAGGTTTGAATCTTGGTGATAATAGCACCCACATGACTTCATTAAACTTGCTCTGTTTGTTCACCGTGTTGGTTAACTAAGGCTGTCTTGTTATACTCATTCTCATGAGAGAGTTCAGGTGTGGCTAGCTAACTACGCAGGTGTCCTACCAGCTGTATGCATAAGCACAAACACAAAAATGCAGATATGAAATGTAATAGTTTTTGTGCAGTGGGATCTATGCTGAGTCATGGGATCATAGGATGTCACTGTGAACAAGGTTGGGAGTTGGATTTTGTCTGTCTGCTGTGAATATGAAACTGATAATCAAAAAGTCTAATTTCAAGCAGAGGCAGCTGAGATTGAAGTATTTTTTTTTTTTTTTAAGTTCATATTCATTGTGCTGCGGCAGCTGTTAAGGATTAACAAGTGAAACGTATTTGTGAACATCCTCTGCTGTAGATCAGTGTCCCTGTGTGTTGGGGTGGGTGTGGGGTCATACCAGTCAGACATCAGCCCCCTGTCATCATAAGAGCGCAGGTCCTGATAACACTCTGCTCTCACAGGTTCAACATCAAGGTGAATCTACAGCTGGTGACCAGTTTTATGCTGACGGGCATCTCAGGGGGTGCCAAGTATGCCCAGAACGGGCAGCTGTTCGGCCGCTTTAAACTGACGGAGACGCTCTCGGAGGACACCCTGGCCGGCCGGCTGGTGATGACCAAGGTCAACTCGGTCCTGCTGCTGCCCCTGTCCAGGGAGTCGTCCAGCCAGCCGCCCGGTGTCAAGGAGCGCGTGTACGAGGCTGTCATCGAGGAGAAGACCAAGGAGTACATCTTCCTGCGTATCTGCAAAGACTGCTGCGAGGAGCTGGGCCTGCAGCCAGACCGGGAACTACAGGTACACACTCACACGTTAGATACTTTCACAGGGAACTACAGGTACACGCTCACACGTTAGATGCTTTCACAGGGAACTACAGGTACACACTCACACGTTAGATGCTTTCACAGGGAACTACAGGTACACGCTCACACGTTAGATGCTTTAACAGGGCAGGCGTGCCGTAAGACACGTTACAGCAGGGCAGACACCGTGCATGCGTCTGCCTTTTACGCCCATTCAGCCTGGTTTTACATTTTATCATCGCCTTGCCATTTGAGTCCTGAAATCATTAGACGGGTTTGAGCCCAGGCGCACAGTCTGGTGGATCTTTCCAAAGACAACTTTAAAGGGGAAAGGCTGCGGTATTGATTGCAACTTTGGAAAGGTTACACATCTCTCGGAGGCTCGCTCTCCAGGGGGAAAGAAAATATGAAAATGGAGCCCAGCCCAGATTATTTAGCAGGAGATGGTATTTCTCTCTGACTTGAATGGCGAAAACGAGCTCAGCATGAACAATTACTGGAGCGCTGCAAGCCACTTCTGTTGGGGCCGGGAATATAATCTGCCCATCATCCGCGACCGCAGGGCTGAGAGGGGTGGGGCGGGGGGGGGCGCGCATCAGGGCCCTTCGCCCCTGTCAACGAAATGGGCTGCTCAAGTGATTAGGACAAGGCCTGTGCTGAGACAGAATTGGAGTTAACGATCCCCGCGACTCTGCGGCCAGCCCTCGTCATTAAGAAATTTAATTGAATCGTGGTGGAGGATTCCCCCGGCCTTTTGTCATCTGAGAGTCCCAGCTGCCAAACAGGATGGCCTACAAAGAGAGGATGACAGGAGGGATTGCCCTGTGTTCACACGCTGCTCGGCATTTAAAAAGGGAGAGGTCATTTATACCTTATTTATTTTAATCAAGGGCAGGTTGTGGAAGGGAGCGTTGGCCACGCTTTGGAAATTGTGTGATATTGGAGATGTTAGGTCTTCCTGAGGATTCCAGCATACGCTGGTGTCATCACCATTTCCACTCCAGTGCATGTATTGTGCTTTTGACAGTTTTAAACCATTTGTATTTCCTCAAGATGACTGCCATTGACCACTGAAATTGCTGCCTTTTTGTTGCATTTTTTGTGGTGGGTTTTATTTTTTTTTTTTTTGAGCAAACAAATTTTCAAAAAAAATTCCCATGCTTTCTGAAGTCAACAACCAGTACTCTATACAATACTCTCATGGAGGAAAAGACAGGAAACCATTAGTGACTTCAGTGTTGTTGTATTCAGTGTCAGTGACTTCAGTCTTTTTTATATTTTGTAGTGGTTATATTGTGCCAACACCAACCTTAATGTTGGGATGGTTTTGAAGCTAGTTTGTGCAGTCTATATAATGGAGTGTGGTCTAGCCTATTGAGTCACTGTTTCTATGCCAATTAAATATATAATGAAATGAGGGATTACTTGTGGTGGTTTATTGTTGGTATATTTACTCTCTCTTACCTGTTTCTTAAAATGACTGATGACTAACAGAGTTTGACATTCAGTCACACAGCTCTTTCTCCCAATTACAGTGATGCAGAATGTTACATCAAATGATATTTGCAGCAGTGTCACCATGATAAAAAGTGGGTTAAGTAATTACAGTAACCATAATTGCTACAGGAAAAGGGGGATCCATGTGGCCAGTTTTCCCTTCCTTTGGTTCGTAGTGATCTTTAATTAATCACTTCTGTATTGACTTCATTTTCTGTTTCTTGAGTACTGCGGTTTGGTTCGTGTTCATTTAACAGAATTTTAATGGTGGTTAGCATGCTTGAATGCTTGGAAATGTAGATGTGGATCTCCTGTCTGCGCTTGCAGGTGGAGCTGCAGTTCCAGCTGAACCGTCTGCCGCTCTGTGAGATGCACTATGCCCTGGACCGCATCAAGGACAACGGCATCCTGTTTCCTGACGTCAGCCTGACCCCGACCATCCCTTGGAGCCCCAACAGGTATCCTGCCTCACGTTCAGCCCTGTCCTGGCATGGTGTGGGAGCTGCTTGGTTAAGAACTGCTCGGTTAGAAACGGCTGTGATGAAGTTGTGAAGCTGTCCGACATCCCAAGCATTCACATATATTCCAGTTAAATGGTCATTTTTTGTTGTTGTTTTCAGATGTTACATTACGTTATATTATTGCCATTTAGCAGACAGTCTTATCCAGAGCAACTTACATAGGTTATAATTTTTTACGTACTACCCATTTAAACAGCTGGATATTTACTGTGGCAGTTCTAGGGGATCGAACTGGCAACCTTTTGGTTATAAGTCTTGCTCCTTACCACCGTGCCACACTGCCACCCATTGTTGTTAAATGGGTGTTTATGATCATCTGCTGTAACCTGTTTGTGTTTCGAGTTGGTTTGAAATGTTATTGTTAAGCTTGATGAAATATCAGGGACTTTATTTCAGGCTCAGGGTCCCTAGTTGATGGTGTTTATTTGAGCTGGTGGTGAAACAAGGTCTCAGTGTTTGTTTTGCTTCACTAGGCCAGTACACAGGCCTGTCATTAGGTTTTTTCAACATGTGTTGCGAATGTTTCATCAGTGTCGGTGGATATGTGTGCAGATAGTGTGTGAAAATGTGTTTTGCACTCTGTGATTTGCATATCTAACTTTTCGACGAAAAGGGAAATTGCTCTTTCGACTTTTAAAATGAATGAAATATTTATAACCCAAGAAAGAAAATATTTTGCTTATGCATAAGTATGTTTGGAGGGGGCACTGATGGTAGAGTTCCTATGATTCGAAATATTCATTTCTTTTTTTCCAAGAGATTTACCGCTCTTCAGACGAAGCATCAATAATTAACATTAAATTAAAACTAATTTAGAAGAAATGCACTGCAGATGCCTCTGCACCACAAAAGTGTGTTTGGATGAGTCGCTTTTTTCAAACACATTAGCAATGTGGAAATATTCCATACATGCCAGTGTTACAATAAGATGACTTTACAGACTTTACAAACCAAACATAAAACTGGAACTATTGTAATCAGTGTTGACTTTTTGTCAGTTTCCTCCATCACCTATTATTATGACAACTTCAAAGAAAACATGTTAGGATGGTACAGAAGTAAGGTTCATTTTGAGATGAAGATGGCTATACCCAGGTTCCACCAAACCTACCTTACGTAGTACCTTGAAGATTTTGCGGGCTTTCTCAACTAGAATGGCCCATTGAAATGCTTGATCTCCATCTTGGAATAGGTGTGAGAGTGCTTGCTGCTCCGACAGTGGTTCAAAATTTAGAACGCGACCCTTGTGTGAAGAGGTTAAAAGTGGTTAAAAATGTTCTTTAAATGCCTGGCCTGGTCGCCAGCAGTGGTGTGCATTTTTCAAACTTTGCTAAATCTTTTGCTAAAGCCAGCGTTCTGAAATGACAGCATTCCTCATGGAAAGGTTACCAAACTAGTTGCCCTTGCTGACTTTGTGATTATTTTGGAGGCCCTGCGGCAGTTTTGCCAGCTTAAGATGCCACTTGTGTGGCTTGACTGATGAGGAAGGTTATGAAGCAGCCTAATCTTTACTGACAAGAATCGACAGCGAGGGTTAATCCTTTACTTTTGCAGTTCTACGCTATCTGCGGTGGGGAAAAAAGTTAGTAAAACTACTTGAGGATTAAAGTTTTAAGCACTGGTAATTTATTTAGGGGGCATGATAGCCCCTTAAATGTTTATATATTTAAGACTAATTCAGCTGCCAGTTGAATTCAGGTTTTGACAGTTTTGTTGCACAGCCCTGTAGAAGCAGATACTCTGTAAGTTTTTCTGACTCAGGAACAGGTGTGCAAACTGTCAGGGGTCTGTGTGGGAGAGAGTGGAATTGTAAACGTACCAAGTCTGCAGGAGTTTCAGTCTGATTGCTCATTGTGCCACGGCTTGCCACTTCGACTCTGACCGCTGTCGCAGGCTGTTTTCAGTGGACGATTTTCGCATCTGGTGTGTGGCACTGCATCATTTTTGGAGGGAGGGAGACTGGACTTAAAGATTGCTTCTTTTGTAAGTTTGATGAAATTACCACAATCACCAGTGGGAAAGAACTGTAAAAATGACAGAAGATTGGGTAAGGGTGGTCTCTAAGCATATATATATATATATATATATATAAATACATATGTATGTGTGTGTATGTATATATATATATTTATATATATGTATACAAAAAACTACTATATACACTATATGGACAAAAGTATTTGGACGCCTGACCATTACATTGTAATGACATTGTATTCAAATACATATACTTTAATATGGAGTTGGTCCCCCTTTTGCAGCTATAACAGCTTCCGCTCTTCTTGGAAGGCTTTCCACAAGATTTTGGAATGTTTCTCTGGGAATTTGTGCCCATTCATTCTATAGAGCATTTATGAGGTCAGGCACTGATGTTGGACGAGAAGGCCTGGCTCGCAATCTCCGTTCCAGTTCATCCCAAAGGTGCTCGATGGGGTTGAGATCAGGGCTCTGTGCGGGCCAGTCAGGTTCTTCCACACCGCACTCATCAAACCATGTCTTTATAGCCCTTGCTTTGTGCACTGGGGCACAGTCATGTTGGAATAGCAAAGGGGCTTCCCCAAACTGTTGCCACAAAGTTGGAAGCATAGCATTGTCCAAAATGTCTTGATATGCTGAAGCATTAAGATTGCCCTTCACTGGAGATAAGGGGCCTAGCCCAAACCCTGAAAAACAGGTGTGGCCAAATACTTTTGTTCATATAGTGTATATATACAGATATAGTTTAAAATGTTTGTTTGTTTAGCAGTTTTGTTACTCCAGCCCACCCATATCACACCTCTCACCCAGCGCTGCCAGCGTGCAGTCTCCCGTCTCCTTCATGCTTGTTTGTTCAGTAGGGAAATCATTAGGTGAAAGCAAAACATGAAACAAAAGGAGAAACTGTCTTGCTAGTGGTGCGGTTGAAAACCCCCCTGTCCACAGTGTATACTACAGAAAGGAGTTAGGCGGTCTAGGCATTCCAGACAAATAAGAAAATATGAAAAGGCTCTCTCTCAGTTTCTCTGTCAGGTGGAGGATCCTGCATGCTTTATGAGTCAGACTGTTTTTTTTTTTTGTAACAACAGAGCCCTAGAATACAGCACAGCCGCAGCCCGATGACAAATGAACAAACCGCTATCCCACAGTTGTAATACCATTGGTGTGTTTGCACCTCAAACAACCAAGCTGCACTGCAGAAACAGATGTGTTCACTCTAATTAAACTTTCACAAGTTTTAAACTGCTGTGTGGCCCCTGCCTGGGGAGAGGTAAGATCTCACCCAACTGCAAAAGGATGCAACACACAGCACGCCTTGAAAGAAACCTATATAGTGAGTCTGCCTCCTCACACATTGTTGTTCAAGGCATTAAGGCCTATTTGATGAGCCAGTGACAGAGAAATCCCTCCTACTTGTCATTCTTTCATATTCGAGACAGTGTTAGCAGAGCTGCTTTATTTATTCAAAAAAGCTCACATTCGTGTCAGTTTATCTGAGTTGATAAATGTTCCAGATGTTAAATATTATGCTGTCTCACTCTTTGTTTAAATGATGCGTAAATACATGTCTGGGGTCTGTGCTGGAATCGGGTCTTTGCTTAAACCGTTGAAGGTACAGAATGTCACTTGAGCTGTTAATTAATAAGCCTGCAGTCCTTAATTGGATAGTGCCTTTCCTCCCCTCTTTGGGTTCTTTGAGTGTTAAGACCTGACAGGGAACAGTGACCTAATTAGCGAATCTGCCCTGGCCTCCCACCTGCAGTCCAGAAGTGGGGCTTTGATCACAAAGAATTGCAGCAGTGGTGCTTGGACCCTTACGGAGACCTCATTACTCCTCCATCTCCAGACCACATTGAAGCTGTAGCCCATCTTTTCCACTGATCTCTTCCCCTTTCCTAAAATCATCACTGGATCAGGAAAGAATGTTCAAGCTGTTTCTGCGCTCTGTGCTGGCTTATGGGTTCGCTGTACATTCAGTCTGATTGGCCCTCACTCTAAAGAGGCTGGTTATAAAAAAAAAAAAAAAAAAACCTTGCCCTGAATGTTCAATCCCAAATAACCTCCCTCTTTCCAATTTGCACATGTGTGACTCCTCTCTGTAATGCTAAATTGTGATTCAGCAAGCCAATGTGTCTATTCTATTTAGCTTGAATAGGCATGGAGAAGTTGACTAGGGTTCGAGGTGGCAGTACCTTTATGACCTTTATGTCACCATAGATTGTATCTGTGTAAGCCTGTCTGCGTGCATATGTGTCAGTATGCATGGGTATACATATATGCGCCTGTGTGCATATGTGCATCTGTTTGCTTGTACATGCGTGCGTGCGTGTGTGTGTGTGTGTGTGTGTGTGTGTGTGTGTGTGTGTGTGTGTGTGTGTGTGTGTGTGTTGTGCGTGTGTGCAGTGGCAGCCCCTTGCAAAGTGAGGCTTGCGTGTCTGGGGCTTGAATCGCCTCAAGCGTCTCCTCTCCTCTCCACAGGCAATGGGACGAGCAGCTGGACCCCCGGCTCAATGCCAAGCAGAAGGAAGCCATCCTGGCAATCACCACGCCCCTCTCCATCCAGCTGCCCCCAGTGCTCATCATCGGGCCCTACGGCACGGGCAAGACCTTCACCCTGGCGCAGGCGGTCAAGCACATCCTCAGGCAGCAGGATACCAGGTGAGCATGAGCCGCTGTGGGACCGCAGTGTTGCGTGGATGGGATTTTAGTCTTACATAAGCATTACATAAACACTGCTTTACAGCTGATCAATAATTATTTGTGCGTATGCTGTGAATAGGCTTGCAAATTGATGGTTTACATGAGTGAAATGAAAATATGCATCAGTTAAGTCATTTGCAAGTTGATTGGTTATAAAGGGTGTGCAGCTCTGGCCTAATTTAGAGGTATTGTTTGAAAGTAGAGTACCTTATGGACAGTGGGGGGGGGGGGGGGGGGGGGGGGGCGGGGGTTCAGTGTGTAAAGTGAGCAATAGAAATGTATGGAAACGTCAATAGTACCGTGCATGCTACAGTGAAGAGATTAGCAGCACATAGCACTTCGAATGCGGAGAGAGCGTTTATTACAGACTGACCTGCACGCTGGAGATGCCCTCATGCAAAGCAGATACTCATGGGTGAAATAAAGTTGGATGTGCTGGGAGAGAGGGCAGACTAAATGGTGTTTGCGCCATATTAAAAATGAATACAGCACATTTAGGTTTACCGCCTGGGCATGAACAAAAATGTGATGCTTTTTTTAAAGGGAAATGGCTGATGCATAATAAAAAATATTACAAAGATGTAGATGGATGCAATATTAATTGCAGTTGAACTATCTTGCCGAATACGTTGAATATTCTATGGAAAACATAAATAATGGATATGTAAAATGTAGATGCAAGATGATTCACAAACCCTCCATCAATGGTAGAGAAATGGAGAAAATGTCATTTTAACTAGATCAGCTCGGATGAATTATCAGCGTTCACAATACTGTAACAGTACAGTTTAAAGTGATGAATGACATCAATATTATGTGAACCTAATTGTTAATATTAGATTAGAAGAGTTTATTTACATAGCAAGTTATTCATAAAATGTGTTTTAGTCAGTGACACTGTGGATATTATCCTTCGAAAATCCACTTCATTTGCATTATGACTTTAACAGGTGAAGTTTACAGAGCAAGGAAATGCATCAGTGTACCAAATTGAAAAACTGGATGGACAAAATATGAATATATATTGTATTCTTGATGGCTCTAGAAGTTGTACTTGGCAAGACAGCTTACTCCATTGAGAGGGGAAAAAAATAGACGGGACCTTTAAAAACCCTAAGGCCGACAGAATGCGGTGGTCTTGCCCTTTGATTTTAGGTAGTCTTTTCTGTTGTATTCTCTCAAATGATCAAAAATTATGAGCTCAGAAGAAGCCCTTCTAATGTACCTTCAGTGAAAGCAACTATGCGTAGCAAATGATGAGAGGCTTTGGTTAGAAACTACCGCAAATGCAGCTGGCTAGTTAGATGTATGCATGCTGTCTTAATTCCATTAGCTAGCTATCTCAACACAATTAACAAGCCAACAGCCTAATTTACAGCACTCCCTCCTGCCCACTTTTTCAAATGCTCTGTTAATGCAAAATTGTCACCAGTGAGCTAGTTAGTGATGACCTCCACTTCAGAGTGGAAGTGTTACTGTTAACTAAGTTTGGTGGAAAATATGATGAATTAAAGTTGTTGCTAGGATTGCTTTTTTGAAATAATTCAGTGCGTACAGTCGTACTTTTTTCAGACCCCAATGCATTAACGGTTTGAAAATGTCCAAAGTCCCGGCTCTGTAAGATGACTGTTTCTTTTTTTCCAGGGTCCTCATTTGCACCCACTCCAACAGTGCTGCTGATTTGTACATAAAAGATTATCTTCACCCATACGTTGAAGCAGGCAATCCACATGCAAGGCCTCTCAGGTAAGTAAGGGCTCTGCCTGGATCTACTTTTCAGATGACTTCAGTAACAGCAATGTGGTACTTCATCAGAGCCGTTAGCCAGTCACTCACTGTCAGGTATATGTGATGCAGTGTCTAAATCAGAAAATAATAAAGGTGAATTATTATGGATTTTACATTTACCCGACAATTGTTAGCTGAAATTTAGATGTGCCGTTGTTATCTGTCCTGTCTTTTGGTGACATGGGTATTTACCATAGAGGAACTTAGTTGCATTTATCCAAGTGAAATCCACCTCCATTGTATCCAGTGAAATCCACCTCCAGTTCGGCTGTGGCTTGATCTGCACAGCTGGTTCAGAATACCACAAAGCTGTGGTGTTGGAACGTGTTGGCTGGATGCTGTGGTTTTTTTTTTTTTTCCCCATTGTGAGGAGATGAGCGCCAATTTCGTCTTCACGCTCTGCCCTCCTGGCGTCGGCTTGCCTCTCTCCCCGCTGCATTTCATTATTTATTTGTTTCTCTGGGGAGACCTGCAGTACACGCTTGCGTTTTGGTTCCCGTTTCCACACGCGGGTCTAGTGCCTCGAAAGAGCAGCAGCTGTGCTTAGTCCTGGATGTCAGATTCGCGGCCCTCGCGTCGCTCCATCAAGCGCCCTTATCAGCGCATCACACAGCTGCCTCTGTGAGCGTGGAGCTGGGCGCCCCCCCCCCCCCCCGGCTCGGCTGGGGTGGCGCGGGTCTGGCCGGCCGCTGTGTGCATCCGCCAGCCTCGCTCCTCTCTGAGCCAAGGTGGCTTGACTCCTCATCCCTCCCCCCATCCGCTCTCTGGGGTGCCGATCCTTTTCATGAGCTTGCGGTCGAGTGGCTGTCTCACTGATCCGAGCTGAGTGGGTCCCTTGTGACAGAGAGTTATGACTTATGGGTTTGGATGTGAATTTCACTCGGTCCAGGGTACACATCTCTCTGATCCAAGTGTTCCGTTGGAACGCCTCAATGTGGTGGCTCGCTTCTTGATGCAAACAGCGCAACAGATGGTGGCGAATATAGTAGAGCAGAGGAGGGTAATGCTCACCTGTCATCAGTAACTCACACTAGGATGTTCAGGAAGAGCATTGTTAGCTGGAATTATTGTTAAACACTTCTGTTGGCGAGGATATTTTACAGGATGAACACGCCTGTGTTCAGCTGTGGAAATTCCAATGGCCCTACTCAGGTGTAGCTGATCTAGGGTTAAGGTGTCAGTGTCCTACCAGTGCTGCTAGTTCAAATAGAAGCTCTTGGTTGCATTGAAATGTATATCCTACCTGGATTGGGGACTTTGTTGGATTGAACTGGCTTAAAATGTCTGCTTTTAGTATTACATGTCTTACTTGCATAGACCTGAGTCGTAAACTTGCACTAAATGTACAGCCCCATCGCCTGAGCCTTGACTTTGTCGCTCTCCGGTTTTCCCTCCGCAGGGTATACTTCAGGAACCGTTGGGTGAAGACGGTTCACGCTGTCGTGCAGCAGTATTGTCTGATCTCAAGCACGCAGTTCACTTTCCAGATGCCGGAGAAGGAGGACATCATCAAACACAGGGTGGTGGTGGTGACCCTCAGCACCTCCCAGTACTTGTGTCAGCTGGACCTGGAGCCCGGTGAGTGACATGCGAACGGGTCACTTAACCTGCAGTCAGACTGTCTACAGCGCCCTGTCGATGTCCAGAGACGTCACTCTCTAAGTCTGTAAAAAGGCAGGATGAAGATATCTGTAGTGGTCCAGACACGCACTCTCATGCGCAGAGCGAAAACGGCCACGAGCCTTAGAGCAGTGAAAGTTTCTGTAATGGTGAGGACAGGAGACATCGCTTCCAGAAGAACTTATTAAAGTCCACAAAAAGACATTAAAATCAAAACAATTTGTCGGGGCGAGCTAATAACCGGCTTTAATGCGTCAGCTGAGAGGTTTGTCTGTTGCTTGGAAACACCATCTGCCTCTCTAACGCACTTTACATATTAGCTCCTGTTTCATCCTCCTTAGCAGTGCATTTGCTGTTGATGAAAATCTGATTTAAATGAGGCTTGGGGGAGCCCGCGACTCCTTTGTGGAGGCAACAAATCACGAATGCCATACCCCCTCAGACCAAAACGCATCTCCCCTCCTCATTGTATTCGGGGGTTTATTTCCTGTGCCGTCTAACTTGAATCCGAGCCTGTTGCGTTCGTGTCTAAAGAGGCTGTTTTGTGTGAGGTAAAGGGCTGGCAAATCACTGTGAGCTCATCTCCGCCCCCCCCTGAGCTCCACAGATTTCCACCACAGTCGTTAGCCAAATGACAGATAGCAGGTATGCTAATGCGATATCCTGCTCGTTCTAGGAAGCCCGCAGCAAATCCCAGGTGTACAGTAAAGTTCATTGCCTTGGCGATAAACATGGCCTCCTAATAAAGTACAGAGCTTCCCCCCCCTCTCCTGTTCCAGTATGGAGGGATGAAATAATTGATTAATTGTTTCTGTTGGTTATTCCTTTGCCATTGTCTGTGCTTGTATTTCTGGCGGTTTTTTCAGGTTAGAGGATCAGAGGGTCAGAGGATGCTGGCAAGGTTTATCTGCTGGTTGTGTAGTTGAGAGAGCAGTATCTTTTGGCACTCAGATTGATTTTCAGCAGAGCTGCAGAGGGTTAAATGAACTTTTTTATAGACTACGGATTTATAGACTACAGTTTAGGAACTACTCAGATGAATTAATGGATTAGACTTTATTTTAAATTGGTGGCACGTAATTAAATTGACTGCAAGTACTGTGTAAGTACACCGCACTTAGTGAATAATGCAAGGACGTACTAACAGTTTACCGCTCTGTAACCCTTTTAATTAAGGGTGGTGTCTTGATACATTGAAACTTAATTTTTTTTTAAAATGTGTTTCTTTCCTTTCTGTAGCTCGACTCTCCCAGCAATTTGCTATGCTGTTTTATCTGCTCAGTTCTACCACTGCACTCTTTTAAAGCATGAATCAGCCTCAGCACTGAAGACAGTTTAAAGCTGAATTTTTGAGTGTGGAGGATAAGGTAGTGAGGATCAAACGACCTCAGCGCAGGATATTCCAGATCTGCGCTTCTCTCCACACAGCTTAAAGGGTTACTGTGCTGAAAGTCTAAAATTTGATGTTGCTGTACGGCAGTAGGTATCCATGTTGAAAAGTTTTCCTTTAGTTTAAATAATTCAGAATTCGGGCAGTTCTGAAAGCAGTTTTTGTAGTATTTTAGGTTATCAGTATGAAACTAGGATCCAGTCCTCCACCTCCCTTTCTTCCTGCCGCTTGTATTGTTGCTAACCTTTCTCTAAGCTGTAGGTGTCAGCTTCGTATTTAGCTGGCTTGTATCTCACTGTATGTAATGTGAGTCTAAATCAGTTTTGTTGGTGCAGTAGCTATGTACTAATGAGGGGACATGACATGGTCAATTTCATAGTGTGAGGAGTGGAACATAGAAGGAACAGTTGAACAGGAGTTAGGCATACACTCAGTGTCTACCAGTGTTTCAAGAAGTATCACTTTCAACGAAAAAAATCAGTTTGCAGGGAAAAATGCATTAGAGAGGGTGAATGTTGTGCAACAGTTATTCAAATTTTTCAGTCAAGTGTTTTCAGAATTGAAAAACGCATTGAAGGATGAGATGGTCATGATTTTTTTTCCCTGCTGTGAATTTGATATTCTTATTTAAACAATTGATCTCTTGTACATATGAGAAACATTAGTCCCTGATGATGACTAAACCAGCAAATACAGTACAGGCACCTGGTGAAGGCTACCGATGATTTTGAAGCGAAGCTGTATATAAAATATACATAGGCCCACTTCCCACATAGAGACAGTATCTGGAGACTCAGGGTCTCCAACTTCACAGCACAAATCCCTCTCTTGAGTCTGACTGTGGCAGAGCACTCAATAGAGGTTTTACTGGGTACCCTGTTGTGGAAAAAAATTGGCAAAAATATATATTCATCAGAATTTGTTTTCCTTGAATGGCCACTTAGCTGAAGAATTTGATGGATGGAACTAGCTCCCTGACACCAACGTAAACATGGCTGGTAATATTTTTGGGTATATTAAATATACCCCAGCAGTGCTGGGGTACTGCTGTTGTACCCTTGGTCAAGGTACATTTCTGGTAGCCCAGAATTGCCTCAGAAAAAATCCAGCTGTATAAATGGAAAACATGTCAAAAATGATGAGCTATGTAAGTTGCTCTGGATAAGAGTGTCTGCTGAATGCCAATAATGTAATGTTGTTTTAGCTCTCAGATTCTGAAAAATGCGCCTACCTTGGAGGCTACCTGTGAACATTTCAGTAGCGCTTGCCACACAGGGGCTGGCTTGTCACTGCTCCATCCCCAGCAGGTTTGGCTGTGACTCTCGCGCCACGGCACAGCGGGCCGAAGAGCTTCCATCATCCAGGACTGCCTGTCGATTATTTCTTCGGCCCAGAAGGTGATTTTCCATTGATGTTTCATCTTTTCCCCTGCCTGAAGGTCTCTTCTCCCACATCCTGCTGGACGAAGCGGCGCAGGCCATGGAGTGTGAGACCATCATGCCCTTCGCCCTGGCCAGCAAAAGCACCCGGATCGTGCTGGCAGGAGACCACATGCAGGTAAATGCCACGGAGACGCAGCCAGGTGATACTTTTCAGAATTCAAGATGCTAAGGTGCGTAGCTGTACCTTCATAATCCAGTTTTCCTCCTTTTGTTGTTTGTGGCTTGTGTAACTGTAACTGTTGAACCAGTTTTTTTTTTCTTACCTCATCATTAGCCATTGATCAAACTTTGGGTTCATTAAAACAAGTTTCTGTTGAACTTGAACCGCAGAACAAAACTTGGCTTAGACCCCCCCCCCTCTCGTAATTATCCCCTTGTAGCTGAGTGTGTACAACAGTGGGACAGACCAACAGGCACAGAGAAAAGTAGTTCCACAGGCCAATGTGTTTAATTACTGCTGGTGTAGAGGACAGAGTGAAGGACAGGCCCTCAAAGAAGATAGCTCCTGGAATTTCAACAAATACCGAAATGGTTTTAATTATGGAGGTTCCCTTCACTTGGAGCTGATTTCCTTGCAAATTAGAAGCATTCTGCATTGAAATCACCTCACAGCTCCTTTTCCTTCTCTCTCCCGCTCTCTCCGTTGCCTAATCTATTGTTTTTGTGCAGCGTGCCTGTTGCCAAGGATTACGGAGCCCTTTGTTTCTCCCTCTCCTGGCCGTCACTTTACTCTTCCTTATTTCCTCTGTTTTGCTCCGGTATTGAATCACCAGACATGAGTTGTGAGTGGGAGCTGTGTTGTCTATTGACTAGACTCAACAGTATGAGGGTTCTTTATGTTGTATAGACCAAGGGTGTCAATCTCATTTCCTGGGGAGCTCGCTGGGTTTTTGTGCCAAATTTCTGCTCTTAGATACTTAATTAGTTAATTAGCTAATAATTGGTTTATTTATTTATTTATTTTTTTTGAATAAAAAAAAGATTATATCTCACCTTAAGATAATGTTTGTGTCCCATATTTTATTCTAATGTTATTTTGAGACATGCACAGTTATCTACTTATGCTAATTGAATTGACAATATGCATGATCTTTTAGCCCTAACATTAGCGCTGCAGTTGCATTATGTTCCTATTAGTTACATTTAACCCACGACTGTATATATAGTAAATGTTTTTTTTTTTTTCCGGACCGGTATGCACATTCCCATTGGCTATTTGTTTATATAAACACCTAAGATAGTGGCCAATTGTGCATTCCTTTGACAGCTAGTAGTGCTTCAGCTATCCTGGGAAAGGCCTAGAGTGTCGTAACCATTGGACACAAAGCCCGGCAGAGCCCAGAGGCGATCAGCTGCCTGTGAAAAACGCATAAAAATGTGAAGACGACACATATTGCTATGGAATCTATATCTGCAGTCAGTGGAGGATTTCCATGTGCAGCTCAGGATTAAAATCCCATGTGGCATGTATGCTGCCTGATGGTTTCTTAGCTAAGAGACACTTACTGCTCGGTGGGGATATAGGTAACCACAGCAACTGGTAAATACCTAAACGCTGAAATACTGTTCATAGCAAATGCATTTTTCAACAATGAGGAACCTCATTGTTGCTTTATGTGACAAACCAGCATCATATTAGATATATGATTCAGTAGTAAATATAGTAATGATAATAATAATGTGCATACATAATGTACATACATAATATAGATTAAAATATAAAAATAGCGATAACTAGAATGATAACAATATACCTATTTCTGTGGGGGTTAGCAGTTTAAAGCGGTATTGAAGGCCTGCTGCTGGATGCAGGTAGTAAGGATGTAAGTAGTCCCGGCGTGCAGCGCGCTGACCTCACCCTCCTCCCCCCTGTCTCCACCAGCTCAGTCCGTTCGTGTACAGCGAGTTCGCCCGGGAGCGGAACCTGCACGTGTCGCTGTTGGACCGCCTCTACGAGCACTACCCCGCCGAGTACCCCTGCAGGATCCTGCTATGCGAAAACTACCGCTCCCACGAGGCAATCATCAAGTAGGTGTGAACTTTTTCACATCGCACTTCTGCGGAGCCCGCCTCGCCTCGCCTCGCCTCTCTCCCGGGGCCGAGGGGGAGGGGGGAGGGTATCAGGCCTGGACAAAACACAGGGACATCATCAACTAAACGCCTGCCAAGTGCCAAACCGAGATGAACTCGGTGAATTGCCAACCTGCCTCTTGTTGCTCCGCCGAAGGTGTCTTGTCGATAGCCAGATTTCATTCCAAAGTTCTTGAGTCTTTGGAAGTCAAATGACTCGAGAAAAAGTGAACTGACCTTGGTTTGTCTGCTGAAGTGTTTAAATGGTAATTAATACAAAATAGGTGTGATATTGTGTCCTTTGAAAAAGAGACGCAGCATCTGTTTGTCTTGGTTCCTTTCGCATAAAATCTACATATTTATTACCCATCAGCATCTTTTCAAGCAGGCTAAACTTCTGCGCCATACTCTGCTGCATTTTAGCCATTGTATTGTAGAAAAAAACTATCCAACATTTTTGAAGAACTGGATCAGTTTCTCTTCAAAGCTGTGTGCTTTTCCCACCACAGTAGGTGCAGCTCCATGCTTATGATCCCTGCATCTAGCTCAGCATGCTGTGATTATTATCACAAAATTAAACCAGTATGTGAAAACCTCTCCACACAATTAGGAAAATCATCTGCTTTTTACACACAGCCTGCTGGAACATGATGCTCAGCTGAGACCATGTGTTTGGAACAGAATTTTAGCCAGGAAGACTGTAATTTTGACCAGCAATAATAAAGGTGAACACACAAGCTAGACTGTCAGATCAGCGTTGTCATGTGAGTCTAAATGTAACCGAAATGCAGATTGCAGATGTGACCTTTAAAGAGCGTTAAAATTGAGGCCCTGTGGTGTCCCCCCCCCCCACCCCAGCTACACGTCGGAGCTCTTCTATGATGGGAAGCTGATGGCCAGCGGGAAACAGCCCTCGCACAAGGACTTCTACCCCCTGACCTTCTTCACGGCGAGAGGGGAGGATGTGCAGGAGAAGAACAGCACTGCCTACTACAACAATGCCGAGGTACCTTCCTCACCTTTTCCTCCTTCACAGCCAATCAGAATGCCTTGCTTGCAGCCTCACCTGCTTTAAATTTGCTGTGGAAATGCCTTTGCCTCCATGTCGGTGGATGGAGCCCTTCCGCCGACACGGACTGCTGCGAAGCCGCGAGCGCCGGACAGCCTCCCAGGAGGTTGTGCTGTAAACGAGCGCAGACATAATGCTCCTCTGGTTAAACAACCACGTTGGCCTGCTTATTGAGAAGGAGACCGTTATGGCCCGCCACCGTGCTCAATACATCTTGGTGTTGGTCTGCCCCCTGCTCTGCTTCTCTTATTGAATGGTAGGAGCATGCTGGGGAACCCCTGAAGTTGTCTGAAAGCAGCTGCGTGTGACGCCCAATTAAACTCGGGTAGATTGCCTGACACGTACGGATACGCTCCGAGATCCGTATAAATGACTCGCCCTCAGTTTAATACCCAATTTGTCACTGCAGGATTTGGAAAGTTTGGCTTTACCCCTCTATAAAATGTTAGTGTTATCTCTGTCTGTTTGCTGCTGCATCGTAAAACTGCCCTGACCCGCGCTTATACAGTGGCGTTGGTGGGATCTTCACTTCGATGGCTCCGCTCAGGCTGTCCTCTCTCCCGCCCAGGTGTTTGAGATCGTGGAGAGGGTGGAGGAGATGCGGAAGAAGTGGCCGGTGGCGTGGGGGAAGCTGGACGAGGGCAGCATCGGGGTGGTGTCCCCCTACGCCGACCAGGTCTTCCGCATCCGCGCCGAGCTACGCAAGAAGAGGATGTCGGAGGTCAGCGTGGAGAGGGTGCTGAACGTCCAGGGTAAGTGGGGGGGGGGGGGGGGGGGGGGCAGGTGGCACCGTCTCGCTGCTCTCCTGGCTCCGGCAGCCTCGGCGACCCCCTTGAACATGGCCGCCATTAGCCCCAGTTTGTAGTCAATTACTTCACATTTGCACTTTGGGATGAAAGGCTGCCAAAAAAATCCCCATTGCAGCCGTTGTCTAGCTCATTAATTTTTAAGTACTGACAGCTGCGGAGCTCGAGATTTATTCCACGTGAGCAAATGACAGATTGTTTCCATGTGTAGTGTAACTGGGATCTGGCTGTGAGAAGAGCTGACAAATGAGGAGGAAAAAGCCACTGAATTGGGTTTTGGGTCCCCAAGCAGGCAGCCAGGAGAAGCAGGAAAAACTCCAAGTTTGATACAGTGGCTCATGGTTAGGGAGTTCTGGGTAGCGACCCCTTTCTGAGTGTGAGAGAGTTTCGTAGGGATTGCTGGGTGGTAAGCCCCATCTGAGTGTGAGTGTGTTGGGTGCAGAGTGAAGGGTGGTGACCCCTGTCTGAGTAATAAGCATGTTGGGCTGGGATTGTCGGGTGGTGACCCCTATCTGAGAGTGTTGGGTTGGGATTGCCAGGTGGTGACCCCTGTCTGAGAGTGTTGGGTTGGGATTGCTGTGTGGTGACCCCTGTCTGAGAGTGTTTGGTTGGGATTGCCAGGTGGTGACCCCTGTCTGAGAGTGTTGGGTTGGGATTGCCAGGTGGTGACCCCTGTCTGAGAGTGTTGGGTTGGGATTGCCAGGTGGTGACCCCTGTCTGAGAGTGTTTGGTTGAGATTGCCGGGTACTGAACCCTGTCTGAGTGTGAGTGTGTTGGGATGGGATAGCTGAGTGGTTATCCCTGTCTGAATATGAGCAATATCGGACGTCTCTCTCCAGGTAAGCAGTTCCGGGTGCTGTTCCTGAGCACGGTGCGGACACGGCACACCTGCAAGCACAAGCAGACCGCCATCAAGAGGAAGGAGCAGCTGGTGGAGGACTCCACGGAGGACCTGGACTACGGCTTCCTGTCCAACTACAAGCTGCTCAACACGGCCATCACTCGTGCCCAGTCCCTGGTAGCCGTGGTGGGAGACCCCATTGCCCTCTGCTCTGTGGGCAGATGCAGGTAGAGTCTCTCTCTGGCTGTCCCTCAGCTTCAGGCTCACATCAGGCTGGCTGCCCTGTTTTGCTCATCTGTGCTTCGGCTGCTCGATCTTTGCCACTTCAGAGATGCGAGAGCTCCCTTTCTGCTTGAAGCCACTTGCAAGTAATTATCTGAATGATTCGCCCATCCGGCTCTGTTCCTGCGATTTGACGAGGGCTCGAAATTGCGTTGCCTCCCCAGAGCCCGCTTCATCCCTGTAACAATGTGAAAAGGGTGATGGGCAGCGATGCTTAGAAATTGATGGCCGGTTGATCTTTCGCACCCCCACGCTTCACAGCTCACCCAGAACGACGTGGTATTTAGAAGACTCATCCATGAACAGCCGTGCAGATTGGGAGAATCTGTGAGCTCCCCTGCATTTCTGCCATGGTGTTTGACCCCCCCTCCCCCTCCACACACAGAATGAAGGTGTTGGTTGCAGCACGGGTTTGAAATTGCCTGTGTTTGACCCTCTGTTACTGGATTGCCCGAATGCTCTCCTTAACTCAGGCCCACTCTCACCCCCCCCCCCCCCCCATCGCCCCCTCCCCCACCAGCCGTGCCTGTTTTCCTGCTTCACCTTGCACAGAATTCTTCCCCCTGTCATGCATTTGAAAATCCATCAAGCACAGGTTGGCTCATGCAGGGCGGGAAGTAGTGCAGGTTTTAAATGAGGTTGTTGGAGGCCTGTGAACTTGTCTGGGGAATAAGCCTAATGCTTGCAGACTTGGACAGTTAAGGCATAACCCCCTAGAGAGGGAGAGAAAGAGGAAGGAGGAGGGGGAGAGCGTGGGTGTGTGTGTGTGTGTGTGTGTGTGTGTGTGTGTGTGTGTGTGTGTGTTGGGGGGGGGGGGGGGGGGGGGGGAGACAGGGCCTCTCGGTGGCAGCTGTGCAGGAAGATGTGGCACAGCGGGGACACGTCTCCCTGCCTGGATAACCCCCAGCGTGCTGCTTTGGGACAGAGGGGTTGACGGAGTGGCTCTCTGGGGCAGGCAGGCATGAGACAGATGCACTGATTGTTCATTACAGTGGCTATTTACTCTTAAATATGTAATGGACTTCAATGTCTTAAATCGCTCTATTCAGAAGGGGAAAACGAGTTTGTGTTTATCGGCAATTTTCCTTCATTTAGCACAACATTAAACATTTTGATGGACAGAAATTGAAACGATCTGTCATTACGCAGGCCAAGAAAGTGTGTGCTTTAATTTGACTCGTTTGGAAGAATGCTGGAAGAAGGGCTCCTTTTCCCTGGTAAAAGTTGAATGTAGAAAGCCTGCCAGCATGTCTCCCTCTCCCTTGCGTATGCACTCACACCATCCCCCACCCCCATCGGATTTCTCCCTGCCCCCCACCGCACTGTTCTGCTTCCATTCCATCACGGATCGCTCCCTCTGAGCGTGCGTGCATGTGTAGGTGCGAGTGTTAAAAAACACATATAATAAATCCCCTCAAGTGAACCGAACGCCTGTAAAATCTAAGCAGTCTTCCTTCACCATCAACAAATTATAAGTGCTCCCTCACCTTATCTTCTCCAGAAGGCTTGGCTTTGTTTCTTTCTTTCTTTGGTCTCATATTTTATGGAATGTTTCTTTTCCACTTTCGTTGCTGCTTCCCTAATAACTACTGTTATTGTAATTGTAATCATCTTATTGTCAGCCTTAAACCATAAGCTAACTGCAAGCATCCACCTCCTTGCTGTATAAAATATTGCTGCCTGCAGTCAGTCAAGATGTGTTTATGTACCTTTAACAGTTCTGTCATTGTCATTGATCCTTTGTTGTTGCTTAATGTTCTGAGTATATTTATGGTAGCAATTATGACATATTGATGACGTGATATCTTCTAAAGCATGCAGTCGAGACTCTTTCATTTTCCAGTCAGCTTGTATGCTGTTTGAGTAGCTAGGGAAAGACAGTGGCACTTGGACATTCTGTTGCTTGATATGGAAACACTGGAAATTCCCGGGAAGACATTAACATTGTACTGCAGTGTTCATTGGTGATGTGGCCATTGATCATAGTCTGCAGCGTCTGTTGGATAGTGGTTGGTGTTTACCAGCAGATGGACAGGTGTGTGTTTATTGCTCCAATGAAAATTGTTTAAATTGTGGAGAGTGGTGTGCTGTTCTTGCTGGAAAAAAGCAACAGAACATAAGGTGAAGTTGGTGAAACCAAGATGGAGGAGCGCTGCGGTTCTGACGTGCGTTGTCACTTGCATTCTTTAAGCGGCGTGTGTGTATTCTTCAATCGATGCCGCACACCTCCTACTCCAGAGCCCGTGAGACATTGATTTTTATCGCTGTTTACAGTACATGAGAGGATCTCTCATTAACAAACTTTAGAGGTAGCGCCCCTTCCTCATGGGAAAGTCTGTCCCCCTGGCACTGTCAGCCACCCTGCGCTCTGAGCCTCAACGCCGCCCCCACCCCCCTCCGGTGCTCGCCGACCCCAGCTGCAGTACCCTCGTCGCCATGGAAACCGCTGCGCGTCAGCCAATTGCGACCGCCCGGCCACAGCAGTTTGGAAATGTCACTCGAAGAGCTGCCAATTAAATCAATGTGGGTAATTCGGGAGGAAGGATTGTTTTGAGGCGGCCTGAGGGGGGGTGCTCCCAGATCAAACGGTCGCCTTTAAAGAGCAGACCGGAGCGCGCGGCCAGAATCTCCTCTCTCCACTCCCGCGCTCCCCGTCAGAGATGAAATGGCAGGTTGTGGATAAAGAGCCAGTGTTAAATGAGAGTGGGGAGGGGATTGGGGGGGGTGGGGGGGGGTGGGATAGTGTGACTCGCCCCCTCTGATTCTGCACATTGAGTGTGGTAGCTGTCGCGGGCTAATGGTGGAGGTTAAGGCTTGTGGCACAAATGCTTACAGGTGATGTCTCAACCTATACTTAGGTGTCAGACTCTCGGCTACTGCAGACACTGGAAAAACAGCGCTCACCTGTGGGAAGGCTAGCACTCTTTTTTTTTTTATACTCTGCCATTGTTCTTGTCTCACAAAAGGGCCTTCATTTTCAAGCACGCTCTTCTCTTAATTCGCAGCAAGCCAAAGTGTCTTGTCAGCTAATGCAGAATAATCGGGCACCGTCTAGTAATTCGTTCTGATTTCGAGGTGTTGCACAACCGAGAGGGAGGGATCTGAGGTAGGCTGTTTGGATCGGGACTCTGCGGGGTCAGAGAGAAGAGATGCCGTAAATGGGTGTAATTGAAAGAGAAGGGAGAAACAGTAAGGGTCGCGCCGGAGGCCAGCCTCAGACCGTTTCTATTGAAGGGCGATTAAGTCTAAAGAGAAGCTGAAAGGTAAAAATAGCTTTAACAAGTCACTGCAGATCAATTACTCCACACATCTCCCCGGAACAATGATAGGAGACGGCAAATGTCACTTGAGTCATAACGCTGCGTTCTCCGCGTGCTCTCCCGCCTCACCGAGAGAGGGGATGATGCTGGCCTAATTGTGGATCTCCCACTGTATGTTTTCACTTCAGGGCGAGCGGCCTGGTGTCTCAACCAAATGAGATAATAAGTGAATCTCCTCTTTTTTAAATAACTGAACTGTTCATTTCACCTCCAGCTGCAGTAATTCCTTGGTTTCTTCGAGGATCCTGTGATCTGAAGTGGGGTGGCAATTCAGACTGTCCCCGCGCTGTGTTTTTTTTCTTTAATTCATGGAGCAATTTAGGGAACAGGTAGCTCTGAATGGGGATCTGTCCATCTCCTGCAGGTTCTTGACAGCTTATTTGCCGGGGTCCCTTGGTTCAGTCGCCTTTTTTCGTGTAAATATGCAAATCTGTGAATTATTCATCCCCCCAATCTTCCAAGATTTTATTTGAATAAGCCTGATGCGTAAGAATTTGACAACTCCGCACTGCTTGTGAAATAATTCATCCCCTTTATGCTTCATTCATGTATTATACAATCATTCCCCCCCCCCATTAAGGACGACACTGTGCGCGCGTGTTTTAAGAGCAGTTGACATGGTCCTGGCCTAGTGCACTGTGTCAGCTACGAGGCCCTGTGCATCCAAAGTAACACTAATCACAGACCTGTCTATGTAGTTACAGTGACACAAAATATTCTATGCCATGAATGTAATTTCTGACAATTTCCAACTGTGTCGCAAAACATGGAGTGGTTTCTAGCTTGTGGGGGAAAAACAGTCCGATGCATTATTTCAGCCTTTAACCCCAAAACCACTCCTTTGCCCATTACCCAATTACTGATGAATTAAACTTTCATATTGTTTTAGTAAATCTCACCGTATGGACCTGGTCTTTGTTGTCTTCGAAATAAGTGATACTCTCTGCCTGGCGTGACTTCCGACCTCGGGCGTGTCTATGCTGGTATGAGCTGGCCGGTCTGGGGCCCGCGAGAGGGTGCTGACGGCCGGCGCTCTGTCGGTTTGGTTGTCGTCATGCAGGAAGTTCTGGGAGAGGTTCGTCTCCCTGTGCCACGAGAACAGCAGCCTGCACGGGATCACCTTCGAGC
Source organism: Megalops cyprinoides (assembly GCF_013368585.1). NCBI lineage: Eukaryota > Metazoa > Chordata > Actinopteri > Elopiformes > Megalopidae > Megalops > Megalops cyprinoides. The sequence goes on along the minus strand of NC_050583.1, from coordinate 18,331,049 downwards.
AGATCAAGGCCCAGCTGGAGGCACTGGAGCTGAAGAAGACCTACGTGCTGAACCCCCTGGCCCCCGAGTTCATCCCACGGGCCCTGCGGCCACAGCACCCACAGGGCTTCAGCAAGCAGCAGCAGCAGCAGCAGCAATCCCCCCCGAAGGTAAGCCCAGTCTGCCTGCGCGCTCAGGCATGTGACCAATCTCCTCCCATGCGCTGCCTTCACAGGATCTGTATAAATGCCACTTTGAAGAAGTGCCTCAGTGCTGATAGCACCTTGAAGCTGTTTCCCTTCGGGTAAACTGTTGGTGGAAGACAAAGGGAGTTTTTTTTTTCAAATAGGTGGTGTAAAAAATGACTTGCATTTCTTGTTCTTAACTTCGATGCTGAGCACCACATTTTCTTCAGAGCTACTCCAGACTGTTGTAATCACGGTGAATGAATTTCCTGTTCTCCGTTCTTTCTATGAGTATTTTTAGAGGAATGTGATGTCCAAGAGGTTCTATTTGCTTGGCTGTAACACACACACACACACACACATACACACACACACACACACACACACACACACACACACACACACACAAAGGAGCTGGAGGTGGTTTGGGGAACAAAACAAGCACAGATGCTGTTGTTACCAGCTCAAAGTGTCTGCTGTGGTGATAGCTGTAGGTGGTTCCAGCAGAAGTTAATGCCGTGGGCTTACACGGATGACTGATGTGAATTGTAGTTATCACCGAGGAGTTTAACACTGGGAGCACAGCTCTCGCTGCTGAAACACCTGACTCCGAAGTGCCAAAGCCACCCTGTACCGCTCCTGGGCTGGTGACGGCAAAGCAATGCACACAGTTGCAAGCCTCACTAGCCTGCAGGCAAACCTGCCATGCTAGAATGACTTGAATGCTTTTAATACTGTTACCCTCTCCCATTTGGGGTTCATTGAGGTATGGCGGTGGCAAAGCAATTTGCCTCCATGTTTCCTTAATTGATGACAGTGTACCCTCATTTTACTTTCAAGGAACAGTCTCATTGTTTGCCATCTAATGGCAAATGGCTGATGCAAGACTTATTTTTTATCGAGTGGTGCATAAAAGGTATACTTATACATCTAATATGATTACACACAAATTTGTTATTTATTGACATTAGCTTTGGCCTTCTCTATACCATTCACTCCGAAGCCCATACCATTCAATGGGATGCAACACACCTTTTCTAGGGTTACCGAACAGTGGAGCCATCATTAATCTGGTGCCAAAGCACTTCGAGAGTAATCTCTCTCTCGCTACCCAGATTGTGCTGTGGAAGGATATCAAAGTGGGAACATTGTCAGGCTAAATCAGGATCTGGTAAATATGGTCAGCAAAGAGGCAAACGGGGCTTTGATCAGTAAAACTCTCTGAAGTGAACTGTTGTGTATGTGCCCAGTAACATTAATAATAGAGATTGGTTTTTATACATTGGAGAACATCTACCTGAACTCGCATATGTTTGAAAACCATCATAACAGTTAAGCAGGCTAGGAAAGTTTCATTTATTTTTTGCTGTTGGTTTGCATTCTTTCTCTTTTTTTACCTACTATATAGTAGTCAACCATTATGCTTTCAAGCTTTTGACTAAGACTGCTGAACTCCTATAGGAGAATGGGCTGAGGTGCATGCAATCCCCGATATGTATGTACACATACCATGACTCTTTTCCACTACAAGTCCCACAGTGCACCAGAAGGCACATTCTCCATACACTATTGGAGTAAATCGTAGGTACCCACACGAGTCACAGGGTGTTGAGAGCAGAGCTACTAGGATATGCATGCTGCTATTCCAAATGGACCAAGACCAGTTTGGTCTGCTGATGTGGGCTTCTGGTCAGATGGCAGTGTTGATTTAAAACTTGGGCTCAGCCTGTGCTTGAAACAAGTACTCTCGCTGTCTGAGCCACTCAGGTGCACCGTTTGTTTGTTATTTTTTGAAGAGAAATATGGCCCTAGGACCAGTGACTCAGTTGAGCAGTCTTTGGGGTTACTGCTGTGCTGCAGGAAGTGATGATGAGAAGACATGGCTCCTACAACGTTGTCATTTTTGAAATTGTTATAAGCGTGGTATGTGTTCATTTTCTCTGTGATAGTCACTCTAGATTTTTATCGCAAATATTCAAACATAGTGCTGCAAGATGGCTGAATGTTTGAAGCATTGGCCCTTTGGTGACTAAATATATGGCTAAATATAGAAATACAGAGAAGCGCACAGTTAATGTTGCACGGTATCTTAATTCCTTTTTTTGGAGGCAAACCGTTGCCTTGGTATTGCTTTAAATCATATTACAGGTTACAGAACCAGAGTGATCTTTTGGTGTGCATTACTCTGGCTGCTGTGCCATTTTGTAAGTGCTTGCAGTAGTGTATTTGTCATGGTTGGAATTGCTCAATTAAGTAGGCTGTGTTTTGTGCATTGTGCGTTACAGAGTGGTATTAGACACTGTTGGCCAGCATTAGGGAGCGGCGTTTTGTTTTTCCAGGGGAGAGCTTCGCCTGTTTTTTCATGGCTTGTTTGTTTGAAGTGGTTTTGCTCATCACTGTGATTGGGGAGGGTGGTGTTTCTAGGCTCGAGCCGGGCCTCATTAACTGCTTCCTGCAGGAGAAAGTCACGCCGGATTTCAACGTGTGGCACCCCTGCCTTCTCCCCCAGCTTCGGGTATCGAGCCGCTTTAATTAAGACAGGACTGGAGAAAAGCTGTTGTGTTGTGTTGTGTGGAAACAGTCATTTTCTCCCCTCCCACCCCCTATGATTTCTAGTACTACAGAATAGCTTGTAGTGTCTGTGTTGGGGGGGGTTGTAACAAATTAAATTGTTAAATTGTTTCTGTATTTTGTTTCAGTCAGAATGCAGAGCACCATATGCTGGTACATAGAACATTTGTGTGCATTTAATGTGGGATTTTTGCTAATGAATAGATGCCTTCAGAAAACCAGAATAAAAAGAGCACATATGTTTTGAACATTTGCTCGCTGGGGCTATTTAGAATTTCACAGTTGCGCTGAGGAGGAGGAGGAGGGTGTGTGGCTCTGCATGACGGAGACCGGAAGAGCTGACCATAGCTGATGAAAGAGTGGACGCCGGGCGCTCGGGTGGCGGCGATATGATTGGCTGTCAGCACCACTGACTCTGGGCTGCCTCTGGTTTCTGTGTGTTTACAAGCCTGGCCGAGCCCGTTGTGTGAGAGAGATCAGATACTCTCCTCGCCGAGGCTGTGGCGTTATCCACCTCTTTCAGGCGCTTAGTCGCGAGCGACGCTCCATCCCTCAGGAGTCGGGAGCGAGGGAGGTTGACACGGCAGTCTTTGCGGCCATTATTTCATCGGTTTTATCTGCTTTATCTCCTCCGTTTGAGACCAGACCCCAGAGACTGCTGGGATGTCTGAGTGATGGACACGCTTCAAGATATCTATCACATAGTGGAGAGCCCTGTAAAACGCTGCAGACTGCCTTCGCATTTTGTGGTCGATTGATAATCTTCCAGCCTGACAATAGCCACGTGGCTGTGTCTGCTACCTTCTTTTTGGCTTTGGAGGGCTTGAGTTTTGGTCTCTGAATGAGTGACTGATAGTCGGAGGTTCAGAGTAATTCCCTGAGCACCTCATTATTTACCCCTGTCATTATCATCAGTTAAACGCTTTTACACCCTGCAGTGCAGTGTTTGATTGATTTTGTGCTTATTAACTTAAAACAAAAGGCCAATCTCTTAGGAGAGGGATTAAGAGAATGTAGGTGTGCAACTGTAAATTGTAAACCTCAGTATAATTTCTAATATTGTCACTGTTTTGCTTGAATGAGATTAAGCCAATCCAGTTAGACTGTGTGGCTGTGAAATTGGGGGCTTTCTACACCAAACGATGAAGAAAGCAAATTCCTTTATCCTTTTTTTATTTTCTTGTTGGTTGAATGTGGGGAGAGAGAGGGAGAGAATGATGCCGTCTCTTGTGTAGTCTCTTTCAAGAGATGCTTCAGGCTGTTTCTGGGAAAAAAAAAAAAAAAAAAAAAATCCGGCGTGTGTTTGCATGTTTATGAGAATTAAATGGCAATTAAGCTATTTAAAAGATGGGAAGAATCATAGCAGTATGTAAATGGATCATTTCAGAAGTGACATGGTACACATCTGTGCTGGAAGTCATGTTGATTGAGGCTATTTAAGTCATTTTTTTCATCTCTTCCCCAGAAATTTGTGTCTGTTTCTTCCTTTCTTGTTGTTTTTTTTTTTTCTCCCTCTTACTTCAACCGAAGGACTGACAGCCTGTGTACCATGTGAATACCAATTCTGACTAATGTGTTTTGCCGTCGGCGTTGTTTGTGTTGTAGCGACTGCGTTACGAGAAACGGCCGTGTAGACAGCCCTGTGCGGAGTGTGAGTGCATGCTACAGCAGGCGCACGGTGATAGAACGCAGTCTATGGATAGACCATGGCTACCTGAGGCACACGTTGCTGTGGTAAAGATGCTTCTGTCCTCATCACTCTGTCCTCGCGCCTCACAGGTGGTGAAAAGTGTGACTTTTTTTAGGCTTCCCTGAGATTCCCGGCTCTGTTCCTGCCACCATTTTCTCTGAGAGCCCTTTAATATCCTTTCCAGTCAATTGTCCATTTCTCTCCTGGTCTCCTGGAGATGATGTGCTAAGAGTGTGGGGGGGGGGGATATGCTATTACTGCTGCTTGTGTTTTTTTTTTTTTTCTTCTTCATGGTAACCAAATGATTCTGCTCTCATGCCCCCCCTCATTATCTTCTTCCAGGGCAAAGGGCAGCATTCAAACCAGACTGAACACTTTCCACCAGAGGGATTTGGTAAGTTTCACCATTCTCTGTCCTGATCTGTGATAATAGAAGAGAGGCACCTCTTGAAACAGGCTGTTGCTGTCAGATCACGCCAGGGGTATAGCTGTGCACCCTCCTGATTGGATTGCCTAGTGAGTAATTCACCACATTAGCATGGAGATGTTTGATTGTTCATACTGTGGACAGGAAGGCGGTAAAATGGCTTCATTTTGTGTAAATGTGCGAGAATAGGTGAAACTGAAGTCCTCTCAACAGATGTCTCCCCCTTTTTCCCAGTGGCCGTTGTTGGGTCCATTGCTTGTTGAATGAGTAATGGGAGTAAAGCAGTTTGCACACATCTAAGTCAAGTGAAGCTAATTTTTCCATGAATTGTTCTTCATCGCTTAGTTTATATTTAGATAGTTTTAGCACTTCACAGGCCCTGTTTAGTGATGCATAGACAGAGATTGTGATGCCTTAAAGCCTCACATCAGCCTAGACCCAGGCATCCTTCACCATTTTAATACACTCTTGATTGCTTCAGTACACAGTGGTCCATTGTAGTGGCCACGGCGTTCTCACCCACCTTCGTTTGAGGGAAGCTGCTTTTGTGCCAGTGTTGTCCCACTTGTCTTCTTGAGCCGAGTGTGCTGTGTTGCAAGTGCGTATGCTTCATCCGCTCTGGCTGTGCTGTCACTACGAATGCCCCGCTTGACTGATCTCGGAGGGAGCTCTCGAGAAGATGCATACTTAACTGTCACTCAGGGCTGACAGAGTGAGCACGGGATCTCTGAGGTGCGCCTCGCCTCCACACACAGAAGAGCTTCTTACAACTGTGCTCAAAAAGGCACATCACAAGGCAAGCAGCCTTCCACGAGCCTCCGCCGTTCCGCCTCTCTGCAACACAGAATGCGGAGCCTCGGTGTGCATGTGCGACGGTGCTCTCAGGAAGACATCAGGCTCCGCCAGGCTGCTGGTTATCTGAGCTAAAGCCCAGTAGATCTGTGGCAGGAGTCGGGGGGGGATTATGACTTCACTAAGCAACATAACGACATGTTCCTACATGACGAACTGTCATGTCAGAAACGCTTTTGTTTTTGAGTTCCGTCTTCGTTAGGTAGCCGCTCGCATGGTGATTGTAGCTGCAAGTATTTCTTGGAATGAAGCGCTGTAGCTATATTCCTTTTAGTTCGCTAATTTTAGCGTTTGACATTTTATGCATTCAAATATGTTACTTAATCGAAAAGACACGCAAGTGGGAAATTGCATTGCGTGTCTGTCATGGATCAGCAGTTTTGCACCTGGGGTCTGCATTAACACAAATGTTTCGCTGGCTGACGTCACAAGAATCAAATCATTTATACAAACAATCGGGAGAGAATGAGCTTTACTCAAGTGTGCGAAACGAGATTTGCATCAATGGAATGCGCTACTGTTGAAAATATTTGCGAAGACAAAATCTCCCCTACACAATGAGTTTATTTTACACTTTTGCAAAATAAATGTGCTATGTATGTATTACAATGTAAGTAATTTTGAGAAAATTACGATTACCTACAGCAGGAAGGGCTATCCTGTTTTGGAGAGCCTAAATACATATGCAAATTAAATATTCAAAATTATAATTAAATGCAAATTGTCCACAGCTGAGCTGTGAGCAGTTTGGATGTACAGTATGACAGTTGCATCTATCTTAAGTAAATTGTCACAGGCGATTTTGGTTTTTTAAAAAAAAAAAAAGTAATACACATTGCTTTTTATTATTGTGAAGTGCAGCTCTGGGTTCCTCTTCATTATGAAAATTTAGGAAATAACAATGTAATTTCAACAGTTGAAGTTCAGATCAGAGACATGAGTTTAGGTTTAGAGTATTAAATTATTTATGCCTCTGAGAGGTAGACCGCAATCTAGGGAAGGTGTAAAGCTGACACTGTGGAAAAACAGGACATTTCTAAAAAAGAACCACTGCTTAAAATGAAAATGGTACTTTTCATTTAAAGCAGCAGCATTCAATTTATATTCAGCATTCATGTGCTTTTTGTGGCTGCGAATCAAAATATTCCCATTTAAACTACCTGTTGGAGCACCTCTTTATCGGTACCAGTTCCCATTGCAGCTGAAGGATTGGATACCATTCTCACATGTAGGGAAAAACACTACGTTTTATGCTACATTTCATGTGTTTCATATCTTTGCATTGGAACATATTACAGAAAAGCTTTATTCATGAGACTTTGTTCCAGGCCTATTGCAATTACTTATAGTGAAGTTAGAACAATCGCATTGCTGTGAAATGCTGTTTGTTTTAGTGCAGGGAAACATATGTACATGCATGACTTTTGCATATATTCAGATGTCAGTAAACATCATGCCTCACGCCTCTTTATTCTGGTGAAACGCTATCTGAACACCACTGAAAACAAAGCCGACAATACAAATGTGATGTTATTGTCTCTTCAGAAAGGTGAGGATGGTGTATCTGCAATATAGAGTCCATTTATGTAACTGTGTCAGTGGTATCCACCTGAATAGTGACTTTCACTTCATGCTGTATTGATTTATTATTCATGAATTATAGTTTAATGTATTCCTCTTCTGCATTCATATTTGGGGTGTTTAACGATCATTTATAAAGTCAACAAATTGAAATATATTCGTGTATTGTCAGTGTGTATGTTGAATGCAAATAGATTCAGCATTATCAAACTGTACATGCTGAGAAAATAATGTTATATTTCTGTTTACTCCATAATTGCAAAATTCAGTGCTCTTTTTTTGCTTCTAACCAATTCTGATTATGTTAATATGAGCTTCTAACTATGACGTACTGAGCTCTATCAGTGATAGTCAAAGCCATTTATAGGGGTTCATATATGTCTGTCTGGAGGTGTAAAAATGTCGTAGATACCCATTGGTATACTCATTGGCCCCCCCACCTCTGGCCATTTACAGCCTCATGTTGTTCTCATGCTCCGCCCAGAGAGGAACAGAGCTCATCTTTTTCTTTGTTCTTCATCCCTCCAGTTCAGCCTAATCCCGCTGTGTTGATGGGGAACCCCATTCGAGCATTCACTCCGCCTCTGGGAGGCACCCCAGCTATGGGCAAGTCTCCCAGCCCGGTGCAGAGGATAGACCCCCACACAGGGGCCAGCATTCTCTACGTCCCTGCGGTCTACGGGGGGAACATGGTCATGCCCGTGCCTTTGCCCGTAAGTGTGTGTGTGGTTGAGGGGGGGGGGGGGGGGGGGATTCTTGCTGTTTCGCATTTGCAGTCTGGATTGGTGTGTCTCTGCATATTGTTGAGATTCGTGCCCATGCACGCATATAATAATCAGACCACGGCGAATGTGAAAAGTTATTTGTGGCATTGCGGAGGACCCCCCGGGCCCTTGTAGTTTCCTGGAAACCCTTGCAGTTTCCTAATAATGTGGAAATGGGACAGCCCTTCTCATCCAGCGCACAATGACATCTATTTCTGTAATTGCTGTCATTGAACTTGGCTCCAGATGTCCAGACCTCGGAATAGAACATTACAGCATGTAGGGAGTTGAACAGCTCAGCTTTGATTGGAGTCAGAGAATAATATGTAGCCCCACCACAGCTCTGCAGGAAGCCCACAGTGACCATGACTGAATCTTGTCCAGACTCTACTAATGCATTACAGATCATAACAACTTATCAGGACTGCGCAATATGAGTCATTTGGGAGACACAAGAGCATGTATAGAGATCTATAATCTATATCTATGAAATCTATATTCAGATGTTCCCATAAAGTGTAATCAGTTCTCATGAAATATAACCTGTCATACAGTAACAAAGGATTTGTTTATGTTGCAAGATGAAATGGCAGGCCTTGGCATTGTCATTAATTCACTTCTTGCCCTAATAAAATATGGCAAATGTGATCATGTTCACTCGTATCATTAAACTCTGGGTTACTGCAGGATCCTGCTTCAAGCAGCAGCTCCGCTGTCATTATACACATGATTTTCATCACCATTGCAGATGGTGGCGCTTTATTCTTGCTCCGAAAGGTGATACTCTACTGACATTTTAAAATTGTCTGAGAGTTTCAATAGGTCACAGTTAACATTGCTGAGTTCAGTACAGTTCAGTGTTAATCTTAACTCACACCTTATACAAGAATTTAAAGGCTAATTTAAAGGCTTTGGCCTGTGTTTTTGACTCGGGCAAGCAGTGTTAAAAATACCACTTGCAGTGTAATGATTTATTTAATGTGTTACAATGTTGAGCCCCTTCGGGCGGGCTTGGTAGGAAACTTTTCAGACATGATTCCATGGCTGTGTTGGTGAATTTGTGTCGCATTAAAGCAGTTGTTTATTTCCGCGCGGTAGGTAAAAGCCTCGCGGGCTCTGACACATCCCGTTTCAGCTGGACATAAATCTGCAGTTGTTATATTTACCCCAAAGATATACTTACCCCAGCTCACCCCTGTGCCTTTTTGAGTGACGTGCCCCAAACCAGGGGCGGAAACGCAGGAGAGGTCTGTGCCCCTGCCTACTGGGCCCTTTAATTCCACCGTAATTGATGTTTTGACATATCTGGGATGGTTGGTTCAAAATAGCTGTTTTTTTGTGTTGCTCAGTTGTTGTCAGTCTGCTCGTATCCACAGCAACAAAGAGCACTCTTCGCAATGTGCCAGTCATCCTGATAGGCAGTAGTGTCCAAACCGCTCAAGCCGATCACTTTGCTGGTTCTCAACGGAGGTGCAGTATCTGAACATTGTGCGGCTTGCTTTTGTTGTGATTCCAAAAAAAACTTGAAATCGTGCAGGTCGTGGTTTTCGTTATTGCTGTACTGTACCCTGATGATCTCTGGAGAGATCTCCCCTAACAGTGAGACAGCTGGGTGTGGAGGGTCATTTTGCACTGATTGCGTGTGTGCTGATTTAGTGTCCTGTGTGTCCTGTAGTTACCCTGGCCGGGTTATCAGGGCCGCTTCGCCATGGATCCACGAATCATGGGCCATCAGGCAGCCATGGCCTACAATATGAACCTCCTCCAGGCCCACAACCGCGGCTCACCCATCCCCTACGGTGTCAGCCACCCCTCCCCTCTGGGCGTGGGCCAACAGTCCACCCCTGACAAGGAGTTACTGCCAGAAGCCAGCAGAAACGGTGTGTGTGAAGATTTCTTAACCGATATATAGCAGCCCTTAGAGGTAGTTTTCTTCACTGTGAGACTGTATGTGATTTAAATGTACTGAACTGAAGGTGTGATCTGTCTGTTGCAACAGTTGGCCCGTACATATCCTTGCTGGAGTTGTGTAAGTTCTGTTTGATCTCCTTCAGGGAAAATGGATGGAGGCGTGAAAGCAGAGCAGAGCCGGCTTCAGACGCCAGAGAGGAAGGCTCCTGATGGCAAAGGAAAACAGGTGCTGCCGTAGCTTACTCGCTCTCAGTCTCCATCCTTACACTGTTAGCATGTCTGCTAAAAAGTGAAACGTTCATGGTGAATTCTTCATGTTGCCATTTGTTTTAAAAGTGTCATTATCGGCTCCTGATAGCTGACGGTGTCTGTTCCTGGGTGCAATGATGTTGTGTTTGTGTCCTCCAGGGAGAATTAGACACAGGCCAGAACAGGAGTCCGGAGTCCCAGGATGCCTTGGGCTTCCCGAATGCTCGGCTTCACCGGAAGGACAATCCTGGGCAGAGACCCCTCAACTTCCACCTGGCCCCACCAAACCCTGCCATCCACCCTCACCCCAACAGTAGACAGTTCCCGCACCAGTACCCCATGGCCAGGCCACCCTTCAGAGTCCAGCAGCAGCAGCAGCAGCAGAACAATCTACCCCCTCAGCACCTGGGCCAAATGCACCAGCTCCCTCCTCAACAGCAGCAGCAGCAGCAGCAGCATTCAGCCCAGCTGTCACCAGCCTTTCCTGTAGGGAACCCCTCGTTCTTCCACGCCCCGCTCCACAACAGAGCCCTTCAGTCCCCGAGCCTGGAGCCCATGTCCGGAGAGACCGCCGGGCCCAGCATGATGCCAGAGGATGTTAATAATTCCATTAGACCCATCCCCCCACAGCTGGGCCACCAGCCACACCCCCCGCCCCTGCCGCAGCCCAATCGCATCAACAGCTTTGCGGAGGAGCACCCCGAGGCTATGCTGGCAGAGGGGCTGGGTATGTGTCCCTCATTTTCACTCTGCACGTTGTGTGTTAGCGCTGGAAATGTTAATGTCTTCCCAGAAGACTGACCTATTTATCATCTTGTGTTAGTGGTGATCAGTGCCGTGTTTTCCTCGCATATAGTTATGCATGACTGAGTATTTATGTGTTGCGCTGTCCAGGATGTGTTGGTTTGGAGGGTGGAAAATGTAATGATGAAATGGGATATGTGAAATGTCCTTGTGATCAGGAAGAGTGGGTCATTCCAATATGACTAATTTTGATCCAGTGATGCCAGTCCTGTTTCAGCATCATTTTGTGGCCAAACATGACAGGGTCTCAAACAACTCATTTTAATCTCTTATTTGTATATATGTATATATATATACACACGCGCACACACACACACACACACATACATATACTTGCATATATATGCTATGTGTGAAGTATTATATCTGTTTAAGGAAACACTACACATAGTTAGCGCTCTTAATTACAAAGAAAATGTTTTCCAAACAAACCAAAGTTTGCAAGTTGCTTAAAACAATATGTACTTGTGATGCAGAAGAAGCCAGCTGCCTCCTCTGGTCCAACAAGGCTAAAGTCTGCCCTGCTCTCTCCACAGACATCCAGGAGGCCCTCAGCCAGCAGGCCCGGCTCAGCCAGTGGAACGAACACAACCACATCCTGCAGGGGGGAGTGGCCTTCCCCCTGCCCCAGCACCTGGCCCACCTGGCCCAGCCCAGCCTGCGTTTCCCCCCGCAGCTGCTGCGCGCCAACTGGAGGCTGGGCGCCAGCGCCGAGGACGAGGCCGGCCCCCCTTTCCCCAGGTAACCTTCATCAGCCCTTGTTCTCCGTTTGCCCGCTGCTCTGTCTGCGGCGCCCACCTCTGAGAGAAGGCGATTAAAGAAAGTCTGACTTCAAAGGGGCGGGGGGGGGGCATTTATGCCACTTTCGCATTACGAGCAGGTACGGTACCTAGGATTGATGGCGGCTGGCGAGCTGGTGCAGCCTGCTTTTACAACGGAAAGTGCAACCGTGCCAGCGTGCGGCCACCGACCATCTGATATGTCATCAGAATTCCTTTTACAGCAGCTGAACCTCGTGTTTGGTTGTCCGCTGATCCCTGAGTATCAGCGTCGCCCGCGCATACTTTCATCTCCCCGAATAGATAAAAGCCATTCCTGTTCTCTGTCACTCTGTGTCACTCCCCTATTATCTCCCAGGGCGGGAACACTCCCTGCTCAGTGTCAGGTTTTACGGCCCCCGCTTTGCTCGGACACGCAGCCATCTTGGCTGAGTGCTTCGGGAGCTCCTGCTCTACGCCACGGTCTTGGTTTTGCATATGGCAGATAGCTGCATTAAGCTCTGAGCTTGTCAACAGCCCTCCAGCGCAGATTAAAAAAAACAAAAAAGACGTGAACGAAAGCGTCCTTATCAGCCTCACGGTGGCTGGTGTGCGCTGGATGGAGGCTTAATGGAGGGTGGTTCTGCTGCAGGTTCCCCGGTCTGCTGAGGGAGATGGCCCCCCCGGAGCAGGGCGAGCAGAGGGACCCGGCGGAGATGCCCCCGCCTCAGTCGCGGCTCCTGCAGTACAGGCAGGTGCAGCCCTGCAACCCCGGGGACCTGCCCTCGCCCTCCGCGAGCCCCAACCACAGCGGCCCCTTCCCCGGGCCCTCCCCGGATGCCAGCCGGGAGCTGGAGATCATCAACAGCCAGGCCTTCCAGCAGCATCCGGCCTCTCAGATGTACCCCCCGGCTTTCCCCCATGCCCCCGGACACTCCACCCCGCCCCCGGTCAAGTACCTCCTCTCAGACGCCCAGTGGACTCACGCCAGCCTCCCCCAGAACCACGTGCTGGGCCAGGGCTTCCCCTTCGGTGTTCCTGTCATGGCTCATCGGCAGGAGCAGCTCCACCTGATGCAGCTACAGCATCACCAGCAGCAGCAGCAGCAGCAGAAACAGCAGCAGCAGCAGACACAACAGCAGCAGCAGAGCCAGGTCCCGGGACAGCAGGAGCCCTACCACCCCCTTTCCCCCCGTACAATGGCCGCCTCCTCCCTTCACAATGTAGAAGAGGTAAGACCCAGCATATATGCGTGTAAGGCCCAGTAAGTAGGCATGCAGAGCTGTTAATAAGCAGTTATAGGCGTTAATAGACATTCATACTCTTAAGGTATATTTAATAAATATGCCATGGGGACAGTTTTACAAGGCATTGTGTTACCAGCAGGGGATTCTAGGTCTGGGATATGGGATATGGAAAAGAGTGTGGGGTGTGTGCCAGAGGATTTGGACTTATGTGCAGATGGCATCAGTGTCTGAGCACCCTGCTTAGGATCAGAATTGATGTCTTTCCACAGCTCAGACGCCACTGTTAGCTGCCAAGGGCTGGAAAGTGGCAACCTATGTTTTACTGCACCCTCGATTAGCGATTCACACTAAAAACAAAAATGTGGCTTAGTGAACTGTTCTAATGTTCTGAATTCTTAGTATCCGTTATACATCTGAAGGATCTGAGTTCAAAGGGAGTTTTAATTTTCAGCCGTGCAGAAAGAAGAACGCTGGAATCAAATAAACACTGACTTAAAAAAAGCAATCCCAGTCATTTCGAGAAGTGCTCCGAGGAACAACAGAATGATTGAAAATTGTCTTTGCAGCCAGTGTAGTGTTGTTTGTGCTGTTAATGAGAAAGAAAACGTGTCGAAATGTAAGTGAAAATCTCAAATTAATGACCGAGAGGTGATCAGGCTCTCGGTAGGCTTATTGGCACAGGTAACTCGAGCATAAACAGGAAAATTCTGCTCTGGTTCTGTGTGTGCCTGTGTTTCCGTGCAAGTTGGAAAGCTGTTTTCGAAAACCTAGACTCCTGTCAAGCCCTATTGAATAATTATACTTAGACACTGACTAAATTTAAAAGGAACAGCTGAACATAAATGGTGGCGAAATATTTATTTTAGTAGTTAGTTTTGTTTTATGAGTTGTCGTTTGGTTTTTAGTAAAGAACTTCTCTTCTGGTCTTTTTTTTTTCTTTTCCTGCCATGCCTGGCCGTCTCTGCGTGTAGACTGTAAGCATTGTGGTGATTGGCAGGCCATCTTTTGCCTGACAGTCGGAATAGAGGGGTACTCTTGTCTACTGTCCCTGCACGCCAGCGTTGGCTTCCGGGGGTCAGATAATGGGATGTTTTAAGGTTGTGTCTCTAAGGCCAGCCTTTCCTGGTGTGAGCAGCGGTGGGACGCGCTGAAGGAGAGTCCTCGAAAGGGACACTCGAGCGCATGAAGAGGTGTGTCTCCTCAGGCCAGATCGCTGCAGTGGCTGCCTGCTCAGCGTCCGGGTGGGAGGGCACCAGCGTCTGCGCTGGAGCATCATGGGAAAAACCCACAGAAAGGAATGCAAGATTCCCTTTCGTCCTGCACGCCCTTTTACAAGCATTTCAAACCATGTTTTTGTCTTTAAGATTCATCCGTTTTTTTTTTTTTGTTGTTTTTAATTTGAGTAATGAAACATAACTACTTTTTTTGATGATGGAATGAGAATTGGCAGCCATGACAGGCCACTCCGGGTAGTTTTACTGATTTTGTTTACTTCAAGCAAATGCGCATAATGATTGCATGTGTCTTTTTATTCCAACTCACTTTCATCTCTACCTTGTTTGGTTTGCATATTGCACAGGTTAATGTGCATGTGCCTCCAAAAAATGAAGTTTCTCTAGAAGTAGATTAAAGAGGCTTAAATCTAATTCTAATTACCCATCCATTTCAGAGGATGCAAAACAAAATCACTTATCTCAAAACTTAAGACTGTTACAATTTGCGTAGCTGTTTTTACAGGTGCAGATTCATTTTCTTGCAGACTGAGAGTACAAGCCTCTCTCAGTACAGCTGCTGGGTCTGTGTAAAAAAAAAAAAAAAAGTTTGGTTTTTGAGATTTCGTGGATCGACTATATCTGGGTGTTGGTTTGAGACACAGGACCAGTCAGTCTGAAACCTTAATAAAGGTCAAATGAGCATTTCAGGTTGGGTTCAGGGCAGCCTGAACAAAGCAAATGAATATAAAAGGCAGCCTTCACATCCTTTTCAAGCTCTGAGCAGGGCGGTGATGCTGAGACGGAATAATGCCACATAAATGGTCACTGAGTGGCTCTCAGGGAAAGAATCAAGGAAGCACAAGCCCCAAATCCCCGCTTCCCACAAAGCAGAAATGTTATCCGGTGGAAATTTAGCAGTTATTGGCAGCGAATTGTAAAATTGTGTCTGACAGAGGGGGCCCTCTAATCTACAGCGGTAAGCGTCTCTCTCTGAGAGACGGCTCCAAGTCACTGGGTCTAGACAGCCGTCTTAAATATGGGAGCACAAAGGAAGACTGATCAGAGATTTGTCCGATGGGCCCCTATCGGTCTGTGTTTTTTTTTGTTTTTTTTTTTTTTTCTAAGCGGTTATTTTTGGGGGCTTGAAAGTAGGGCTCAGTGGCCTGGCAGGAATTGTGCCGCGGCCGGATCACAAAGCTCAGAAAGCGAGCAGCGCTTGTGTGACTTTCCATTTCAGCCAGGATTAAACGGCAGCTTTGTCTCACATTTTTATTTCCTGGGAAGAGTTTATTTAAAAAAAAAGGAAAGGGGGGTTAAGTCTGTTTATTGAATGTAAGAGTAAAATCAGAGCTTATTTAAAAAATATAATAAAGGTGCCTTCAAATATGAGGTGTTTACAACCATGTATATATTTGTTTGTTGGAGTGTGAAATTCACTACGGAGCACCCCGGGGGGATGGGGACATGCTCGCAGACTGGGCGCCTCATCTCAAAGCTCTCCTCAGTAATTAACACATCCTGATGGATTTCAGCTGTGGCTTTTGATGTCCCGGGTGTGCTGGGATTGGGGGACCGGGGGCCGCTGATATTCGGGGACCGCCAGGGCTCCATCCTGCATTCTGCGGCGTTCCCCCCCCAGAAAGCCCCGGTTTCCAGCTCATTGTTATTCCCCGCTGCACTCCGCAGATGCCGCGCTTTGCCCAGATGTTTGCGTTCGCTTCTTTGTCGTGATTGCCTTCCCCGCAGGTGCCCCACTAGCGGGGGCTTCTCCGTGTCAGGAGCCCTTTTTTTTTTCTTTTTTTTCCAAAAGAATGCCGTTGAGGGTCCAGAGGGTCAGGGGCTTGATTGTTCAAAGCTGTTTTAATACGCCCAGCTAGTTTTTTTTTTTCCTTTTCTCCCGTGGAACTGGACACAAGGCTGCCAGCAATGATGTCAAGTGATTGATCCCCTTGTCCTATAGGTGAATAGATGAGACGTCTGAGTGAACATGTTCTCGCCTCCCCTCCCCCCGCCTCTCTCCCCCTGTGCAGTATGAACCGCGAGGGCCTGGCAGGCCGCTGTACCAGAGGAGGATCTCCTCCAGCTCCGCGCAGCCGTACCCGGACGACTCAGGCAACCCCCAGGGCATCCTCACACAGTGTAAGGACCCGCAGGACCATCCCCATCTCTCATACAGCTACCCATCAGCAGAACCGTGGCCCGGCAACAGCGCCCCTGTCCCATTTCAGAACATTCCATGCAATGGAGGCAGCACACTTCCACACAGGGACCTCCTAGGTAGGTTGCAGAGGCAGACTGCCGGCCGTGCTGGAGCTGCCCTCCCCTCTTAGTGTCTCAAGCCCTCGGGGGGGAGGTGGGGAGGGACTCCGCGTACAGCGGGCTCATGTGTTTGTCTGGGTGTTGATGGAGGAGGCGAGAGATTGTTTCAGCAGGGTCATCTGTTTTTAGGTGCAGGGTTGGCGGGACGCTTGGTTCTCAGAAACATGCCAAATTCAATTTAAGGCTCGGACCTCTCGCCGCCTGTTTTGCAAACTTGAGCCAGAATTAATCTATGCGTCGACAAGCTTGTCACAGGGTTGTCATCTCGGCGATGGTGTAAATCCAGACCGTGACAAAAACAAAAGAAAAAGAATGAATATTCTTAGGGGATGTTGCGCTTAGCAACAGGTTGCCAAATATGAATTATGTTGTATTCTGGTGAGATTACCTGTGCCTCACTGAGCATTTGGGGGTATTTAAGACATCTTGAACTGCAGGGATATCCTTTTTTGTTTAGGACATTGAAATAACAGCCTTCCCCCTCCCTCTCTGTCCTTTCCGCCAGCATCATCAAAGGCAGTGCGCTCAGCAGAAGATCACAGAAAGACAGAGGGTGTCCAGCCACCAGTCCACTCATTCAACTCTCTTCAGCACCTTGGACAGTTCCCTCCACTTATGCCCAACAAGCAGCCCAGCCCTGACCCCGGTGGAGGGGGAGGTCCTGGCCTGAACAAGACCCCCACGATGTCGTACGCCAGCGCCCTCCGTGCCCCGCCCAAGCCCCGACCTCTGCCTGAACAGGTCAAAAAGAACAGCGACCCCTTGTCCTTATTACAGGAACTTAGAATAGGCAGTTCAAACAACACCAATGGATATTATTCATATTTTAAATGAGCATAACAATTAAATACCTGGAAAAAATGTACAAAAAAATAGCAAATACTCCTCTGAAAAAAGACAATAAAAAGTGCTTTTAGAAGTTGTTCTTATAGATAGATTTTTTTTTTTTGCCTTTATTTTGTTTTTTAAACTTATATTAGAAATGCTCCATTCTTTTACAGTTTGACATATCTGTGATTTAAAAAAGAAAACAAAACGTATATATTAAAAAAATACATAAAATTGTTTTAAAAAAAGATTTTAAAAACACAAAATGACTTAGTTGACCACTAAGCTGCCTGTCTTTGTTTTTCTTAATATATTTTTTTTAATTTGGGCTGGCTTTTTTGTTGCTTGTTTTAATGTTGAGTTTCTTCATCATTATAACTTTCCTTTATTAAAAGCGCAGCTGAGTGGTCAACCAAATGGTAAAAAAAACTGTACGAAACATTGTATAGAAGTAGTTCAGCTTTTCTCTGACCTGTACATATAATGGAAATAAACAAACCAGATGTATGCTATGTGCTTAATTTCCTGTACCAGGTTAGCATTGACTTAAGACTTTCCGTTGCTTATATGTGGCAGATGATCTTGGATCCCCCCCCAACCTGTTTTTTTTTTCCTTTAGTGAATTGTCTGTCAAAAAAAAAGACTTCAACTGTAAAGACTTGACCAGATAATCATGGGTAAAGCAGATATTAAAAAAAAAACAATGCAATGCAAAACAAGCCAAAAGAACACAATTCATGTAAACTCTGCCGGTTACACCCATCCCCCACCCCCTCATCCTCCTTTTAAAATATTAATGAAGGCTTTTATGTCAGCTCAGAGACACATAGAGCTAAAATTTCCTGGAACCGGTTTGAAGTGACAGCCACAGTTGTCAGCCGCCATGCTGGTCAGTGCACACACCCTTTAGCCCCCTGAGCTGTTCATAGACATGCCTTCTGAAAGAGGAGGACAAAACGGTAACAATCAGCGATGTACATCTTTTCTAGATATCTGGATTCCCCTCGAACATCACCGGAAACACCAGGTTTAGATGCGCGCGTCTTTGGTCCCCCGTCTTCCTGAACAACAACACACACACACACACACACACACACACACACTTTCCACGTGACCAATAAAACAGGCTTTAGTCATGAACAATTCTAATTTTCCGACCCACTTACTGTGCTTGTCAGAAGCTGCTAGTGTCTCCCTCTGCTAGGGTCAGCGTTGTGCACCGATGTGCAGAAAACCATCTATAGACAAAATTATAGGCTTTGAACATTCAGTTCTCCATTTGAAGTTTGGGGATGATTTTTTTTTTTTTTTTTTTTTTTTCCTTCTTCAGAGAGGCAGAGCTGGGGAAGGTAGCGTACGCGTTAGCATTTTAATGATCTCCAAAATGCGGCTCATTCGTGGAGATGGGAATGGTAGATGATGTGTAGCACAGAGTTAAGGAAGTGCACAGGAGAGCTCGGGTCAGAATTAGCATGGTACGTTATGCAGATGATCGAATGAAGCTGAATGAAGGTGAAGCACTGAGAGGTGAAGTCTGGTGAGGCCAGCGCCTGCTCAGTGCCGTGGCTGTCTTTAGCGATGACCTCTGAGCTACTGGTGGGTTACATAGCATGATGCCAGTGGGAGATCAAAGTGAAACGGGAAAGGTTTAGAAGGCTCTTGTCACACAAAGTGGGCGCAGTGAGAAGTGGGATGACAGTTGGGTATCTGGGTAACCTGTCTGGGATAATCCTGGCATTGGACCCCTAAAAGATTCCGCCAGAATAGATTGAGTCCTTTCAACATTATGCACACTTGTTCCTTTGTTATTACAAAATGTGTGTTGCACTGATCAATGTTACCCATCAGTTGATGTTGCCCTGTAGAATGGTCTGGCCTAGCAGATGTTTACAGATCAATCAGCCCTCATTCTGATAAGATAAAAAAAAACCCCTGAATGGGCAATTTCTGTTGGCAGTGTTGCCCTGCAGTGTAAAAAAATGCCACACATTTTATACAGATAGACTACAGACAAATGAACTATTTACTTAATGGCAATATAATGTATTCATTGAGCAGTGCATAGTACTCGTATTGATATATTTAATTGCATTCCGAGCAGTGGGATTTTGTATTGATCTGATTATAGTGTAGAAACACATTTTTTGTACAAAGAACTGCTTTTATGTCACTTTTATGACAGCAATCATTGTACATGTATATGTGATAAACAGCAAGTGTGTTCTAAACCCAACCCAGTGCCCTGAATTTAAGATTTGGAACAAATTCCACGCAGATTGCCGAGATACCATTTAGGATTCGTTGAGAAATTATTCCAGTGTCATCGTGGGCGTAACAATGTTATGACGCTCTGGCTTGTTTTTGCACTGTTAAAAAGATAAAGAAAAAAAAAGAAAAAAAAAAAACACTCGTATAAAAATACCTGTCAAGTTCCCAAATATCGTTGAGGTTATTGCTGTTTAAATACTCTGACTTATGCCAACTAATACAGCTTTTTTTTTTTTTTGCATTGTCATTGTCTTGTGTTGGAATATAATTGGTCAGATCAGCTAATAGTCAACTGTACCATTTTGAGGGTGTATAAAAGATAAACAGCATAGGTCTACAACAGACTAATCTGGAAAAAACAAACAAAGCTGCACTGTTATTTCTTTGAAGGTAAATCTTTCTTTCTGGGCATAAGGTGGAAAAAAAAAATCAAAGGAA
This sequence comes from Megalops cyprinoides, assembly GCF_013368585.1. Lineage (NCBI taxonomy): Eukaryota > Metazoa > Chordata > Actinopteri > Elopiformes > Megalopidae > Megalops > Megalops cyprinoides. The sequence continues at coordinate 18,310,964 of NC_050583.1, read as the reverse complement.
AAAATGCGACGTCAGTGCGTTTTCTGATACTTTGCTGCCATTTTGATTTCTCATTGTCCAGATTCAAGAAGTTATATGCTTTTAATTCATCACTAAAATACGTTTCTGTAAATAGGCATTTTCTAGGTCTTTACAACCAAGGTATAAAGGGGCGCCTCACTTTTTTAGAAGCTGTTAAGAGGAAGTATGCTCTTTTTAATTATGCAAATTAAAAAAAACAAAAATGACAAAAATTGACTAAAAGAAATGGTGTGTCGACACTGGCGGTATCTCTGAGGAAGAGAGAAGTTTTTAAACTAATTTTTATAAAATCCAGTGTCGGGCAGCTTTACAAAGTGGAACGTTGTATTGCAGGCATATAAATCTCTTTTTTTTTCCGTTTTAGATCATTTATTTTTAAATTGCTGTTGCTGTTTTTTTTCCTGTTTTTAGTTATTGGTAATAAATCATGGATGGAAAACATTTGTCTTTCATAGGTGCTTTGTGGTTTCAATGATCAAATTTGTGAAGAGCGTACTTTTTTCCTGTGCATGTCAGAGTGACCTGGCTATTTTCTTTCACTTCTCAAATGGTATACGGAATTGTGCAGCATTCAAATTTCTGTTGTCTCCCTACAAAGTCAGATTTTGGTATATTATTTGATGTGTACAATAAATTGTGACTTTATGAAAAAGAATGCTAATATTTTACTAACATTCATGTTGTTGAATAATGCAATAGAGTTATGTATGTTTTTATTTTTCTGTTATTACAGTGCTGGGCAAAAGCTGTTTCTCAGCTGACTTCCCAATGATATGGCTTAAATATAATCTCTCAGCAAAATTCATTTCTTACCCGCATGTAGATCAAATTTTTGTGTTGAACACCACCATATGTCTTACATTCATTACATGCATTTATTTATGCGCTTAATTTGTACAGATCTCATTGCTGGCTGACTGAATGCTATAATAGGTGTTTCATGGTCAGCTTTGCCCATGAAACTATTTTGGGTAGTTTGGTAGCTGAAGGATATTTGTGTCTCAGAAATCAAATAGTGACTATATTACCATTGAGCCTCTCTCTATTCTTTCTGTAGTGCACTTTGACAGGATGAAGTATAACATATATCAGCATGCCTCTATGGGAGCATTATTTTCTTTGTTTGCCCCTATCCAGGGAGACTTGGAGCACTCACACCTGGACGATCAGTACTGTACTGTGGAGCACGTATGTACAGCATAGTTTTGAAGCCATAGATAGATAAATCGGGTGAAGGCACACCAGCTCTGTCCCACCTGATATTAAAAACCGTGACCATTGTGTACAGAGGCCAGTGCCCTAACCTTCACGACTCACGGCTGCCCAACACAGCTCATTTCCACTCATGCTTTGAATGGTTAACCTAATGAAGTATCTGAAAGAATCCTTTTGTATATGCATTTATATGTGCGTGTGTGTATGTGTTTGTCTCTGTTTGTATATACATATGTGTGCGAGTGTGTATGTGTTTAAATGTGTGCAGGTACATGTAAACATATTCGTACTGTACTGCATAACATGTACATCTTTAGTTTTAAGGTTCTGATGTAGTTCAGGAAGCATTATTGGGAAAGCTGTTCGGATGCGTTGTGTCAGTTGCTACCATCAAGTTTTGTTGCACAATTCTGTCGTTCAAGTAGACCAGTTTGTACACTGTGATTATATTCGTTTGCTATTGAATGCCCACGGGAATTGCAGGGTAAGGTTAAACTCAAGGTCGGATTTTCATCGGAAAAGTGTGTCTGGCAGAGTAAAGTGAGACTGCTGCGGTTGGGTTATACGTTACTGTACCGTCAGACATTCATCGCCCAGGCCATGTTGTGCTGTGTCATGACAGGGAAAAATGAAGGTGAACATTGCTGAGAGATTATCAAACAATGAGTTTGTTTGTGTCGCCTGTGAAATAAGTGAAAGTGTGTATTCAAGCGGTGGCTTGTACACTAATTAGTATTCTGTAAGTGTGTCTCAAGGACCTAGCCAATCATTGAAGTCTGGTGTGTTCTTAACTGAACAGTCACAGCTCGTGCTCTTGAGCCGATTTTTTTTTTCTTCTCCTGATTGGCTGGTCAGCAGGTAGGAGTGGTTTTTGCCCAGCCATTGGTAAAGAGCACTGTGTTCTGCCTTTTGTGACACCACATCATCATCCTCAGCTGTCTGCCATCTTTCTCTCCAGTCTGTTTTCCCCTAAATTAATGGCACCATCATTCTTCCCTTCAGTTCCCACACAGTGGTAAATAATAAATATATTTATTTTTATTTTTTTTTGCTTTCATTTGGTGGTGGTTCTTTTGACGATTTTAGGCTGTGATGAAAAACAAGTTTAATTTTGATTTGCTTTTTTATTTGTTTCTCTATTAAAGTGTTTTTATTGAAACCATTTTCTCATCTTTTTATTTATGCAGTCGAAATAGTGAGGAAAGTACTAATTGGTTTACTTGTCAGAGTGGAGCTACAATCGATTTTGCATATGTGGCTAGTGTAGTCTATAGCACTAGGCCACAAGTGGACTTACTAGCTAGCCTCAGAACTGCATAGTAGACAACACCTTAGAAGACATTTTGCACTCTAGGCAAAAGACCCAGGTCCTAATATGCAGAGTATTTTTTATCAAAGACTCCAGGTGGTGATGTTACCATCTGGTATGGTTTTTTATGGTCTCATTACACACTCCTCTTAGCATCTACAGAACCCTCAGCTGATGAAATTAATCCCTGACCCAAGTAAAGGGCTCATTGTGATTGGTTGGGCATGGCACCCAATCAATCTGGCAAACCATGTAACTGCATGACAATCAACTTTGGACTGAATATTCTTACTGGCTCCATTCAAGTGAAGATGGACTGTGGCGTGTCTGCTTGGGGCCACTTGAAATGCTGTTATATATGCCTGACCTCAGAACCATTCCAGAGATTACCTGCTCCTGAGTGTCATTTAAGACCACGAGTAGAGCTTTTTAATGTCTTTTTTGCGCATGCAACATCTTAGTTGTCAGCAATGAAATCACATTGGATTGGCATTGAGGTGTAACTTGACAACGGTCAGTTCATGTAACACGTGCTTGAATTTAAGGAAGTCGAGGGTCTAATGTTAACTAATGACATTAATACCTGAATTGTGTTTCCCCAGTCTGAGAAAGCACACTCGACTGCACTGTGTCTCTAGCTCAGTTCTCTGCCTTAGCAGTGTATCCCTAAAATAGCTGCTTCCACTGACACCTCCACCTGTACTGTTGAAGGTAATTAAAAGACTCCTGTGCCTTCCCACGTGGTCTAGGACATATCCTTTGTTACAATAGGAGAAATAATGAAAACAGCAGTTATCCAAAACATTTGATTTTCCTTTCCTCCCTGTTTTGTAAATGTCAACCTCGGCATCAGACCACAACAGCAAGCAAAAACATTTGCTGTGCTGTTTAGTTAAAGGAAGTGTGCAAATGAAAATATCCACAAAACATATATGCGTCTGCTCATCCTGGTTCTGGCCATGTTGAATCTCATACCTGAAAAGAAGTCAAAGGCTGGTTCTGATTTAGGACTAGGCACTGCATACCAGGGCAAATATAAATACTCAAAATACCATGTTAAGGTATAGGTGCCTCAAGATGATATAAGCACCTTATCAATACCTTGAGGGGAGGGGGGTAATGGTGGGCTTTTTCCTGAACTCCATGCAGTGGTTGTTCCCTTAGTAATCATTCATTCTATCAGTTCATTGTATTAAATGGTAGCTATTACATAAAAGATTTTAAGAAAAATCAAAGATCCAAAGGTCAGCACTTCATTATGGTGAATGTAAAGCAACTTTTACTCGGTTTCATTAAATTCATTAAATTTCCTGAAATGCTCACGAGAATTGTTGTCAAAATAAAAAAAAGGTAATGTCTTTCTGCAATATCATGGGCCTGCTAGGAGATGCCTGCTGCAATCGGGAGTGTCCTGCAGGCATTGCAGAGAAATTAGGCATTTAGAAGTTTAGGTGTGCCTTGCTGTCAGGAGACAGTAACCTGCATCCTAGCAGGTGTGAGCTCACTTAAACAGCTGCCAAACAGAACAAGGCGTGAAATTTAAATCGCTCCGCATTGTGTTTGTCTTCTTAGCCTTCTCTCGACAGCTGCTCTTAATGATATAACTGACACTACAAAGACAAATGTCTCTCCGCCATCCGACCGCAGTACCGAGTTTGGAATTGCAATTAACTTATCGGGGGGCATAAAAATGAAATCATCTGCATCAAACATTGTGTTAATCATTTATGATGCAGCAGAGGACACGGAGTTTACCAGATTTCTCTCTCATCTGTGCTTTCCTCACAGTGAAGTTATCATGGATCCTCTCTTGTCAGTTTTATATTGTGCACATCTGGGCATGCAAACAATGGATATGCCACAGTCATCGTGTACATAGGTAAAATATACTGTAAATGATTTAGTGTTTGCTTTAATGTTTGATGAATCCCAAAGGAAACAGACCTAGAAATTACTCTGACCACGTGGACAGAATAGACATCGGTGTTGATGTCGTCAGTAAAATGAGTAATATTCATCATAGTCATCATCAAGAGCAGTAGCAACATAGGATAACAATAATACTTTTCCAGGTAACAAATAACCAAAACGCAAGACTCGCATGATTCGTCAATACATGAATTCAATGAATTTATTCTCATTAAAAATACATCTGATTGTGTGGTTAGGTCAAAACATGTACACATCCCAAAGAGTTCTTTTTGACAGAGTCTACCTATATTTTGTATTTCCACATGCCAAAATCCTAAAGGGTTCCAGAGAAACTGCTGATGCTGTTTGTGCCTTTTCTGTCCTTTCGTTTGTGAAGTGGACTGACTCTTATGCTGTCTGTAGTCCCCCCTCCATTCAAATAAATATCATCCAGGGAGAAAAGCATCAGAAGCGGTAGCTTGTTGGAGGAAACTGGCATGCTTATTGCTGCATCAAGAGAATCTGAGCAGACAGAACAATGCTGCTATTGAATAATACAAAAGCGATTCCTTCCCCCCCTGTACAAAACATACTACTTAATGGGCTTGTGCATCCATTTCTTTATCCTTGTGCATCTTCTGCAGAAGATTTCTCAGCAGTTTGGACCAATCGTGCATATTGTGTTCCTGCACACAAGAAGTGAAGTGAGGATATTTAGCCCCAGCCTGAAGTCTGAAACATTTACGAAGGGGACAAAACATGCAGCATGTATGAAGTGCTCTTGTTAGGAAAGATGAAAATATTGCTTCTGTTAAAAACGGTTTCCATTAAAGTGATTTTTTTCATCTCAAGTGTGGGAGAGCTGATTAAAACAGCCCCTAGATAAATGCCACCAATTGATAAAGAATGGCTTAAAAGAGTGGAATTGAAACTGAATTCCCTCATTTAAAAAGGAGAAAAAGGCTGGCTTCACCAACATAGGAATTGCTGATAAATGGGGAAAAAAGGAATTATGCTTGCTTGTCTTCTGTAAAAAGCAACTTAAAAACCCGTTGAATTTTCTTGCTTTTTATGAGCACCTGCAAATCTTGAACCCTGTCCAACATGGCTGCACAAGCGTTCAATGTTTCAGAAAGACTGGGCATTAACATTCAAAACAGTCTCCTCAAATACTAACGTAAAACAGGCCTCTGCTGTCCTGCTTATCCCAGCCTGAGATGGCTCAGTTTGATTATATGTCATTCCTTCTCTAGCATGCTGGTCATTAGAGGCTCTCAGATATTGTGAAATTATATAAAAATACCCCTTTAATAGCTTAAAAAGAAAGCAACAATATTCAGTTGTGTAATCTGCCAGTCATCAATTTGCCCAAACCGTACAAGAATAAGATTTTACTAGTGCCCAATGCTAATTAGGCCATGATATGAGCACCTGTAAATGGCATTCAATGGGCACTTAGATCTTGATATTAAATGTCCCATATTTTAAAAAATACCTGTGTCCTGTAATTTGATATGGTTCGGCTTTATTTAAGAAAATATTTCCATATCAAACTTCAAAATCTAAGACTCCTTTTGGAGGATTATTGCATATCTGAGAGTATGCCTACAATGAAAATTCCCCAAAGCACAAGAACCATTTCAATTACAAAGGGGACATATATGTACAGAAAAATCACACAAAACACAGAGTATGTAGAACCGAGTTAATTGCTTCAAACATAAGATACCAGTTCATGATTTCTCACCGAAAATACGTGTCTTAAATAGTTGAGCATCTCATTTTTTTGTCACTACCTACAAACAATGCTTTAATCCTTCGTGACCTGCTTGTGTAACTTATCGTGATCTTTGTAAAGACTGCAACACAGCGTCTGCTGTCGTACTTTCTCTCAGCTACTCTATGGGCTCCGGCTCGGCGTCCATACAGGTTTCCCAAGGGTTGCGTGGCATCTGAGGCATGGAAATGAGGAGGAGACCGATTCCGCTGAGGAAGAGGAGGACGAAGGCCGCACAGGCGCACGCGAAGGACCAGGAGTAGTAGTACTCGATCCAGATGGTCTCGTTGCTGTCAATCATCCTCTTCACAGACTGGCGCATCACCTCTACCGAGATGATGGTGCAAAGTCCTGAGGTGAAAGCAGAACGGGGGCTTTTAAACTGAGATAGCTAATAGCCCTGTTTCACTGTAATTTAGAACGCTTCCTCGTTCTCTTGTTTTATACCACTTCAGTCAGGATGTTTGCGGCTGTCTTAAGAAAAAAACTAATGTAGCATTCATGAATTTGTGCACAGCTGACTCAAATATCTGTGAGATATCGCTCAACAACATTGTTTCCAGGACTGTTTGAATTTTGGTACAAAGGACTTGTTTTCTTAAAGGATGTCTTTGGAGAGACCATTAATAAGCAAATCTATTAACGACAGAGTTAGTATTTTTGGCTTGTTTCTTGTGTGCACTTATTTACTCTGTGCTTTTCCATCAATACTGCTGCAACCCATAAACAAACTAGCCAGAATGCTGGTGATCATTCTCCTCAACATGAAGGTAAAAGTCCTCAGCAAATTCGACTCCTTCCTCCTTGTGGAGAAATTTACCCACCAACATTATAATAGTGTGGTCTTTCACCTTTGGTCTGTCCCTCCTGTTCAAGACAGCTTTTCTTATCCAATGTGATATTTCTTTAGCCATTAAAACATTTTAGCCTTTAGCTTTAGCCTAAAGTATATAATTAATCTAACACACATAGTATATTGTATACAACACACATTGTATATCACAATACTACTACTACTACTACTACTAATAATACTAATGCTACCACTACCACTACTATGACCACACCTTACCGACTTACCCTCTTACTACAAACAGGCATCTCTTCCCCCCAGTGCTCTGTCTTACCTGCAAAGGCATAGAACATGCCAGCTGGTTTCAGAAGGTAGTCCTTGCCCTTCCTGAAGGAGGCCAGGATGCACAGTGTGCCCAGAATGATGAAGACCAGGCAGAAGATGGAGATGGCTGCTGCTGAGATGTTGTACTCTGAGAATGACAGCAGAGGAAGTGAAGCACATGAACCGGCAGCGTGCAGCACCTCTGAACTCTGCCCGTAAACGGACGTTCCGTGCGTAAGCACGTCGTCATTACCAGGCAACACGCAGGATCTGCAGCTGCTTGTAAACATGTACGTTCCCGTAGAAATCACTTCGAAAGGTAAGATTTTTCATCATTTACCGTTAGCAAGTGATAGACGTTGAACACTGAAGCCTGCAATGAAACTTACTATAAAAAACTAACTTAGGAAAACAGAACATAATGTTGAAAATGGGGACACTTCCTAAACTTGGTTTCTTACAAAATGTTGGACACAAAGTGATGTGCAGGTGGATGTGGGCATACAGTCATTTTGAGTAACATCACATATTTAAGTCAAGTAGAACCATTAAATGATAATTAATGGATTTGGGAAATTGCGCACCCATAGGGTGAGAAAAGACAAATCAAAGGCAGTATATAAAAAAGCTTATTTGTGTTAAAGATTGCATGAACAGGTGTAGTCTGAACAGTGAAATCAACCATGTACCACAGAAGAATCCAGCATTTTTTAAAATTTAGCTTGGTGCAAAGGCAATGCTACCGTGTTAATCAGACGTTAATCTCAGACAGAGGAAGAATTGATGATTTCTAATTAAAACGTTGAGTATGCAGACAGCGTCCTACATTGATTCATTGAGTCATCTCGCTGCAGACGGAGAACACAGGAGCCCGCCAGTTCGATGCTGATGATTAAGAAGATAAAAGAGAGGATCGGCCAAAAAAGGGAATGCGGGAGACGTTCGGCTTTCGGAGGAATATCCTGTTACAAGGAGGCAGCGGCCTCAACTTTTTGCTTGTTTGTTCCACAAACATACTGATGAAGTCTCCCTGAATTAAAGATCGTGACAGATTCTCAGACTGTATGTCTGACTTCTCACGGTTGCTCTTTTTTTTCCCCCAAAACTGCTGTTTGAAAAAAAAAAAATGCTTTTCAGTTGGATGCCAAAACAAACATCAGCGCTCTTGTCTTGTCAACATCAAGTTGTTTATATGCACATTCTTTTTATCCATCCATTATGATCCATTGTCAGTTATATTAAGACTAGCCTCTCAGGGTGGATTTTTTCAAAGGACTAAAAACTGACAACTGTAACAGATAATTGGATAAGGCAGACAGACTTGGTGTGGGTCCTCATTTACATATTTGTTTTGGAGGATGAGATACTATTAAAGGCATCTATTTCATTATTTGCACATAAGTGAGAAGCATTGTACATAACTGAAAAGACAAGGTTTTTAATCGTGTGTGATTAATAATTTGTCTTGCTGTCATACCACGTCTCAAGACACAGGAAGTCTTGTTGACAGCCCGATTTACCCCAGATGAAGTCAGCGAGTCAGTTTATTTTGCCATAAACGCTCTTCTGTGTTCAGGCAGTCGTCATTCAACTTTGTTAAGTAGTTAGTTCCAGTCATGGTCAGAACTTAAGAACTTCCTTTTTTGGCAGATATGGCCAAGTTCACCCCACAGGGTTTTCTGGTTTTCATTCAACTCAGATAGTAAAATCATATATTCTGATTGTCTAAGGAGGTTATGTAGTCAACATACTGAACAGGTGCATTTACATGACTTCATGTGTGTTTACTGTGAGGAAAATGCAGCCATTGTTTGTGTGGGAAGCGGAATCACTCGTACCTCAAGAGTCAATCGTTCTTATTTAAAGGTACCTGGACACCACCTGAAGACATGATCTTGGACATCTCACTGTAGAGAACTGAGTGCTTAGGTTCACTTAATCAGTCTGCTTTTAACCGGTCTGCTTTCCGAAAGATAACAATGGCTTATTTATAAGCACCCATTTTTGCTAAACATGGTAGGTCCATGAAATAAGGTGTTAGACAAGTACAGTGAGCTCTGAATCAATGGCGCTTGGTCTCATGTTGTTTTTGTAGATAATTCACTGCCCTGACTCTAACAAAATGTCAGGAGATAGAAATCCTAATGAGCAGTTTATTGAGGGGATGAGGTGCGATGTGCTGCCCTATCTAATGCTGTGAAACTAGTTCATTTTTACATTAATGTACCATGGATCCTTTTATAACCCCTAGGGCCCAGCATTATGCACAACAAAAAATCTGATTTGTGAACACATGATTCAAGTATTCTTTGTTTCTGGGTACCGTGTGGTCATATTTTTTGGTCAAAAAAGCATAGCCAATGTTAGGATGGCGGGCATGACAATGAGAGGAGACGGTGTATGAGCTGTAACCATCGATCTTTGGTAAACAGCAAGGGTGGTGTTTAAGAAAACAGCTTGTTGGAGAAATCAGGAGTCAAATGAAAAATGACAAACCAACAGCATGCTTTACAGCACTTGCCCCTGAGCAATCATGGCCCAGCGTTTTGCCAGCTCCTTGCGTTCTAATCTACAGCTGGCTCTGCATTTTGCATTAGCAGAGCAAGGTGGAAGAAAAAAAAAAATCTTTGATAACAGAGCAACGGATTGCTTTTTAAAGCCGTTTTGACAGACAGCAAGGCAAGGAGTGAGTGCCAGTGTCAGGGACCGGATAGGGCTGGACAGGACTGCATGTTCTCAGGAACTTTGATCAATTGTCTGTTCAACAGAACGCAGGCCACCACCGCTCTTGTCGGGGACACACGGGGTTGAATGAAATCACCCCTCAAGCCTGAGCATTGCCCTTACGGGGAGTAGAGGACATATCTTGCTATATTTATCACTCACTATTTGATGCCATTTTGCTCTGTGCGGGTGCCCATGCAATGACTGATTCATACCAGATGTATTTATAATGTACACAGGGTTAAATGCGTGCATTTTTAACCATGTAGGTGCTATATGCATTCGTGGGCATTATGTGTTGATCTCTCTTGTTTACAGTGCATCTGCTTTTAATCTAAACCTGACCAGCATGACAAAATTACACGCAAAGGCTAGCAAAAACCAGACCAATCAAAGCGACGCTTGAATCAAACAGCCCTCTCTATCCTCAGCAATCATTTTATTTCTGAACCTGTTGAGCTTTTATAATTTTATCCTAAGAGATCTGTCCAAAGCTTCATTATGCAACCTTCAGCTTCTTTGAAATTCAGCTGCTCACCTTAGTCAGATTTAAGGGTTAGTCTACACATACCCCATTTTACACCAGTTACCCTGGCTCCCATATAAAACCGTTGATGGCAGTGTTCAGTCTAACTTCCTCATCCTAAATATACCCGATCTACTACCTTCAGATGATTGGTCACTGGCCTGTTCACTACCCCTTGTACCCACCTGAAGGCTGTTGGTAATCAATCTTCCACCACTGGGCTTCCTATAGAACTATGTCTAGGACAATCAGAGACTGAGACTCTATATTTTTAAATTCCAGCTAAATACTGTATCTACCTTTTTCAGGCTGACATTTGACCCCTGCTTGTATATTGCCTTGTGGCACTACAGGCTAAAGGCAATATATAAATCTATTTTGAACTGAGTGCAGCAGATTTCAAAGCATATCTATTCTATCAAAACCCTTTTTAATTGTAGTTTCACTGCAACAGTTTACATTAATACCCCTGAGCCACGCTGGTACCCAATGGGTCAATACGGTTCCATTCCTTGTAAAAAATGATATATGAGCTGCAGTATATAAAATTACCCAACTCATTAGTTAAACAGTAACCTAATTATTTCTATACAGTTCTGTTGTACATGGCACTTGGTTGGAGTTCTCACTGATGTTCTCACTCTCTGCTACTGGGGGTGCTACTGGTGGTGATGGTGTTAGGATCTACTGGTGCAGCATTTTAACTGTCTGCATGGTATTGGCTTAAATTATGTTTTTAACACGGATATAATTGTATTTTATGAAAGTCAGCCAATTTTCACCATTGGAAAATGGTGTCAATTCATCAGAGGCACAGCTAAATGGTTACCTTTACTTATGTTTAAAGGTACTTCCATCAGCTTTAGGATTGACAAGGTAGCTTGATAGCTATGGATTTTTATGTCTGTAATATTTTGTAGTTATGGATGATGGGAGCTGAATTTTATAATTAGAAGTGAGTAGCCCCTGGACTGGTTTAGGAATGTTTTTTTGTGAGTTTTTGAGCTTAAGGTGCTGAGGACTGTTGCATTAAAGTGCTTTGGTGGGTTTTGAGCTGATGTAAAAATAATTGAGACCAAATTATGGAATAAATATTGAATTTAAATAGTTTAGGAGCACAAAAATGTTTCAGTTGTACTATGGAGAACTGCTTTTCAGATAATTCTAGACTAACTGTAGGTGTAAATGTAAACCAGTTTCCAGTAGTTTCTAAGTGTTAGAATGTCAAGTGCTTTACAAAATGGAACAGAAAAATAGTAGCTTGATATGTTCCTAATGGTTGCAGCCTAAAATTTTCCCATCATCTTATGGTTTATTACTGTGCATTTTATTAACAATGAAAATAAATAAAAGCCACTCACCAAGGAAGTGGATTAGGAGAGCCAATGAGAATGTGCTGATGCAGAATTTGAGTGAGGCCATGGTTACTTTAGGGTTCTCTGCGAGCGTGAGGGCGCCTTTAAACGTGGGCTATGACTTACACCCGTGTGATCGGGTCTGACAGTGCCTCACATGTGGAGCACGCCATCATAGCGTCATGGCAGCAGGCGGTGTGACACTCTAAGAAAAACACGCTAAGGCTGTGCTTAACATGTTCGGAGTGCCGAGCGGGCACTGGAGGCGCCCGCTGAATTACGGAGGGACTGAGGTGGCAGAAGCGGCAGCGGCAGCAGCAGAAGCTGAGGGCGAGTCCTGTCGCTGGGAATTCCTCTGCCTCTAGCAGCTGGAGCACAAGGTTTGCCCAGCTCAGAATGCATATCTTTCCGATGTATCTGGCTGTCTGTACGCTGGGCCTAATCTTTAATCGGGGGGGCTCAAGTTCCCGCAGCTGTCGGTGCGCATCTGAGGCTGAAGGAAACAGAGGCTGGCTGCATGCTTTGGCCCGTGGCTCCGACACAGAGAATGGCCAGGGTCTCCCTCTGAGCCTCCCTGTTCTCCACGGAGCAGGTGCTGTAATGAAACCCTCTCTGCCAGGCTTATCTACCCATCATGGCCCCGCTGACTCCCCACTGGTAACACCCACCCTTCGCTTACTGGGAAAGGAATTCACAGATCAGCGCATAGAAATGGCCATTGGCTAGAGCACCGGACTCTGGTTTTGCATCAAAACCCCACTGGTTTCTCACAACAGCTGTTCCCTTCTCCCTGACTTGTGTAGTCATCCGTGATTCTCTCTTTTTGATATGTTGTGTATATGCTGTGGGTTGGTAAAATATTTTGAGATTACCAATGTGGCATTATGTTTATCTATATTTCTACTCTATTGTGATAATATTTATTGGTCAAAATTGGTATAAAGTAAGAGATCATTTTTATAGTGCTGTAGAATAAGAAAACAACCATCTTGGAAAAATGACCATTTTCCTCTTCCTGAAATTACATGTATGTTAATGTTAATCCTATCTTAATATGAATATGAGCACAACTCTGTATGTTTGTATCTCTCCTGTTTCAGGTATGTCCCACAGAATCCTGAATGATCTTACTCCCAGCGTCCCATGAAAGACATCTACCAAAAACACCAGACGTCAGATTTATATGCTGATGTAGATGTATCAGGGCTGAGATTAGAGTAGGCTTGAGATAACGTGAGGTTTATTTCATGTCCTGCAAATCCTGATGGAGCTTCTTTCAGATGGATCCTGGAGTGGGTCCGTTTGAAATGTGAAATATGCGGAGGGGGAAAAGCGCCTACCTTTTTGAGTTAACACTTCAAAAACTTCTGCATCTTGTCCTGGAGTGAAGTGTTTGAAGTAGGAGCAGTTGTGGTCTGCAGGAGAGAGAGGTGAAGAGGGATTATAACGGAGGGTTCAGATTGCAGGCATTTCCATGGTTCCCCTGTTTACCAATGAAATTCACAAAATTTTTCTCCAAGGACTATACTGTATATGTATGTACGCATGACACTGAATACACACAGCTCACCTGCAGTGCAGACAAAGACAGGTTTATTTTTAACAAGCGTAATAAAATCCTGCATTGCAACTGACTCATGTTTATTGTAAACTGGGCAGCAGCATGGTGTAGTGGTAAGGCACAGTGCTTGTAACATAAAGGTTGCTGGTTTGATTCCCTGCTGGGGTACTGCTGTTGTACCCTTGGCCAAGGTACTTAACCCACAATAGTTTCAGTAAATATCAAACCATATAAATGGCTAAAATTGCAAGCTATGTAAGTCACTCAGGAAAAGATCATCTGCTAAATGTCAGCGATGGAAAATAAACTGCAACATGAATATCAAAAGAGCTTTTAAGCCACAAACATTTAAGAGAAAGGGCCTCTCGATCTACGGCGGGCAGGTAGGCATTGTTATCACAGTCGAGGCATTGCACCGGTGGTCTTCGCCTGCAGCTCTGCTCCTTGCTCCTCCGGGGGTTGTGTGAACGGGGGGAATTCACAGGGGCTTTGTCCCGTTTGTGGCACCTGTTCCGGTCCGCGCCTTACAGATGAAAGGCAGCAGAGCAGCGCATGCGAGCGCTCCTCTGTGTGCTCTACGCTACGCTAATCAAGCACCCCCTCCCTAAGGCGGAGCCGCCTAGGAATCCATCACCTCAGTTGAATGCAGGAAAAGGGCCTGATAAACAGGCAAATCCTAGCGTGCGTTACTCGTTATCCTGATGCCGTCTTCGATTCCTTACGCTACCACGCAGTGGAGATGCTCGTTTCTGTGCATATGGAGAGGGGGCACAGAGGGCATATTTAGAAAGGATGATACATGGAAAAAGGATTATACACATGATACATGTGTATGATACATTTGACATTGATGTGGCTCCCCTGTAAAGGGGCACATACCTTGGAGAAATAATTATACCTTAATATGAGTAGTCAATGAAAAAACCGCCTCCATATTTCTTAATGTGTCTCAATTATGTCATCGAATTACAGCACAAATAAATAAATAAAACACCATTTCTTTCCAGACAACTATGTACTAATCAGAGTGAGGCTTTATCTGGGTGAATTCTGTGTGTTGAACTGAATGAAAGATGGCAAACACAATAAACTCTGCTATGATTTGGGCTGATATGTATTCTGAGATTCTGTTTGAAGAGTTGACAGTAGAAACAGATCAGTCTTGAATGCAGTCTAATTCCTTTATTTTCAAAGAGCAATAGTTGTATGTTTTAGACTCCCTGGAGCTCCTGATAGCAGCAGTTAATGAGCAGAAAACTATGTGAGAGAACTATGTTAGGGTATAATATTCCATGGTGTATATCTAATACATCAACATTCTGCAACATGATCATCGAAAGTGAACGAGTCTGGGAAGGAATCCATCTCCATTAACACTCTGGAAGGAAGAAAACAACTGTAAGCTATATTACAATTGACGTAACGCCACGCACTCATATAGTGACACAGCATGTTAATGAATATAAAAGCATTCAGATGAAAGCATTATCCTTTTTTTCCCCTTACTGCAGAAAAGAGTGATGCAAATTGCTTCGTAAGTGCTTCACGGATATTACCCAAGACCCTTTATTAATATCCTGTCGTATTTGCCTGGCAATATCTCTGTTGGACTTTCTCCCGAACAGTATGTGCGTGACAGTCAGAGTAAGTAATATAACAACTCCTGCTCTGCACGTAAGGGGCGATGTACATGCTTATAAAAGTGCTAAACCTTGGGGATCAGTTCAGTATTTGACCTTGTTGCTAAGCACGGCACAGAATCCGATCTCCACGGTTCAAAAGGGCTCTGCATATACGCTACACTTTGATGTCAAACCAGATGTTAAAACAACCATTAAAGGAGGACCCACAAATCCATAGTACATATGTAAAAAGCATACGCAAGAATCCACAGAATCCACTTCCTCATATCGCGCGAGCTCCGCTTCAAAGGCTCTGGGCTAGGTGATGAGTGAAGTATCTCCTACATTCCGCTAATCCTCTGTCATTCAGCAGGGGGAAAAACAGCATTATGCAGACAATGCATGTTGTCGCGTTATGCCACGTCTCCAGCCCTCTACAGAACCACCTGCTGATGTCTGTTAATTTCAGATCTCCAAGGAAAGCCGCAGAGGGAAGCAATGCAATTGGTGCAATTGGTGGCACAACGCACAATATGCAATACAGGAAGTTTCAAATCAGGGCATTACATGATTTGGCTCACACTCCTCCGCCATTGTGTTTCTGCATTGCGTGGAGATTGTCTCCGGCATTTGCTGCAGCTCATTATCACAGTTTCCCATAATTCTGCCGTTTATCGGGTTTCATTTCAGTGAAAGACACCAGTCAAAAGGCCCACTCTGAGGGAGGTGCTTGGGGACAAGCTCCTCAAAGATCTGAACAAAGAGCTGTGGCTTTTTACAGTCTATGGACAACACAGACAGAGGAGCTATTTGTGACTGTGACTCAGGCCAGAGAATCGCCATCAGAAAGAGAAAAAGAAGACGTTACCTAGCAACAGGCTTGTCTGTGCTTTATCAGTTAAGGCATGAGTAAAAGGGAGGAGGGGTCTGACATGCTGGTGCCGCCAGACCTGAATTTACTCTCTCTCTCTCTCTCTCTCTCTCTTTTTTTTTTTTTTTAACAATCCCTGTGAGGGCACACTGGTGTCAGAGCTATTGTGCATGCCCTTCTGCCAGCAACCCAAAAACATTTTTTTTATTGCTGCTGATGGTGGTTATACCCTTTGTCTCTCAGCAAAAGCCAGAAGCAAAACAGATTGCCTGGGACCTGAATGAGGGTATGTGTTGATGGCACGTTGTCGTTTCTGTATCAGTCTGTTGTGTAAAAACCTGTAATCTCTCAGAGTTTCCCCACTGTTTGTGAGCTACAGTTATAATGATGTCAATCTTTCCAGAACAACATTTTGAGTTTCCAACTTCACCAAAGGGTCTTGCAAGTAGTGTGTGTGTGTGTGTATGTGTGTGTGTGTGTATGAGTGAGCATTTTGCGACCAGGCAGGGTAGACAGGTGAAGAGGAAGGTAGATTTGATTGAAGGTAACTTTTCTGAAAAAAAAGGGCCTTCGGTTATTCGCACTACATTTACAATGAAATAAAGTCAGCATTCTTCGTTTTCTTACAGTCAAAACAAATAGAATCAGTTCTGAATATTGACTCCTGCCGTTTGCATTCTCACCATGAGCTGCTGTGTAAATCATGACAGACTGTGAGATCTTCACAGTGAAGACTGTGTGACATGCAGAGATCCCTCAACAAAGGAACATGGCCTGTGTCATGTGATCTGAGGGGAAAGGAGGGGACAGGGTGTTGTGTGTCTCAACTGCCCCGGTTGCAGGCAGGCCTTTTGGGCCATATCATTGACCTTGCAGATTCAGTGGAGGGGACACTTAGCCTTGGGATTTTGTCAATTATGCGGCTGCAGTGCCTGCGTCATTGATTTATTACTGCCTAATTATCCCCTCCCCCCTCCACAAACACACCTAATCCCTACTCTTTTATTAAGTGTGTGTGAAGATGCTGCCCATCAAAATCGCCGCCTGAGCCCCACGTAGTGATGGACACACTTATGAGATGGCAGGATGGCACATCAGAGCAGTCACAGATGTGCAAGGACCCCTGTCCAGTTACTGGTGATAGCCCTATAAATGTAAAGTCTCCCATATGGAATAACAACACGGTTCCTCACAAATCAAACCTTTTATTTGGTGTCCATTTTATTTCATCAGTGTGTTAATTCTGTTGGGACAGCTTATAAACACATTAACACTTGTTATTTAGATAAATCTGTACCCTGGTATATTTATAACAATAGGTGACAGATAGCAGGCAGTCCAAAAATAGAAATAAGGAAACTGATAGGTTGAAATGTAGGAATGACTATTTGAAAGATGTAATTCTGTTAACATTTGTTGTGTTGAATTCACATCAGATTCTAAATATATAAAAAATGTTTTTTGAAAGATCACTCACTTTCTCTCCTTAGTGGTAAAGAAACCACTAAAATCTTCTGTTGTATCTCTATTACCTTTCAATTACCTGCTTATTAATAGAAATATAATGATTAGTAAATGACAATGCTTTAACCACCTGTTTCCTAATAGAATAAATAGACCCTTAAAATAAGGCCTGACCTTTGTTCTTGATGAATTCAGATGAATTCAGAATAACAACAGGAAAAAAATGAGCCTTGCCATATGCTTTTGGCAGTGTAATATTTCTTACTTGCCATTATCTCAAACCATTTCAAAGAGGATAGCTAATCATGATCTTCATGGTCCCAAAGTTTGATTAATTTGACGTGTTGAGAGATGGTTGTAAGCAGGCTGTGTAGCGGTTTGGCTGTGTGGTGTTGATTCATACCTGAATATGGCCACTCCCACTTGCTGTTGATGATTTAGAAGCAGGCGAGTGGGAAGTGTTGAGAGAGTGCACTTGATTACAAAGTGGAGAGAGGTGGCTGTGACACATAGCCATTTGTTTGTTTTACCTGGATAATCCTTCATTTTTGTTATACAACTTGTGTGCCTGTTATGTCTGCTTTTGCAGGACATTTTTATATAATAAATGCAGTGCTTTTTTAATATACTCTCAGAATTCCTATTTTTTGTGCTTTTTTTATACCAATTTCACCAAAAAGCCACAGAAAGTAGAATATCCTATGATTATGTATGAACATTCATTACAGCAGATGAAATAATTCTCAAAATTCTGTGTTCCAAATTAGACCATATCAACTAAACTAAAGAGATGCCATCCTGTTATTTCTGGCTTATATTTGATATATATCAAATATATATCATAACCTAAGAGATACATTGCAAGTGTGGTGGCGATAGTCCATCTGACACTGGCATAATTTCTACATGTCCACAACCATGACAAATCCCTTTTGCTAAAGGGCCTGGCTCTCTCATGTGAAAGGTTTAGTCACACTTACTTGTTGGAATGGGTCACTGTGAGTGAATCATCATCATTACAGAATAATCCCCATAAACAGTCTCCATATTGTACCCTTGAAATAGCCTGTTTGCTAAGTGGTGGGATTACTGCTCTACAGGGCTGCCAGCCTTGGTCCCCCTCCAACAGGAAAGACAGGAAATTCCCCTGCCACGCCCTTCGGGACCCACCCGTCCCGCGGGGAGGATCAAGCACATGAGCGGGGCTGGAGCAGGGAAATGCACTCCACTTTTGAAATTCTAGGTTAATGATCAAAGATCAGATGGTACAGCAGCCAATCTGCTCAGGGCTCTGATAAATTGACCATTTCGGTCACACACACCAGGGTGTGTGTGTGTGTGTGTGTGTGTGTGTGTGTGCGTGCGTGTGTGCGTGCGCACACGTGTTTACTTTCAAGAGGGGGTGATGTGGACAGTGGAATGAACTGAAATCCAATTCTTCACTGCACTGTGATCAATAAGCCAGGTGTGCCCTGAGAAATGCCCAATTCTCTGCTGCTAATTATTATAATCTTTGCTGAAGATGGGTAAATGTCTTTGAATTACTGTTTATCTGCTTTATCTAAGATCATGTGTGAGGATATCTTTTTATACAGTGGAAATGACCCATCCCACCTCCATCCCCTGTGGCAACACCCAGAACTGGGAATGGAGCCAGAGGCGCGTCAGTTAATACACAAGTGTGCACAAGGTGGGAAAAGGAAGTGTTTAATGGAAACGTGTTAGCTGGTGGTAAAGTCTGTGAAAATGATGAAATAATAATAATAAAAAAACTCCCTTTCAGTAGAAACTATATTCAATACAATCCACACGTCCTCACATTCATAACGGTGGTGTGAAAATGCCTGCACCTGAGAGCTGCTGGGCGGGGGTCGCCTTTGGGGGGGGGGAGGGGGGGGAAGATCTGACAGTGCTGTGAGAGACGGAGGAGTTCTCCTGGGATTATCGCCTACGTCCATGTGTCCGCGTGCCTGGGTGCCCTGTGAGCGCAGGGGCTCTGAATCCCCCCACAAGGCCTGTAATGATTTCTCCGGTGGACAGGCTGTGGCCTGGGGGGGGGGGGGGGGGGTAATCTCACCAGGCTGCCTGCAGGGCTGTGTGGGTTTATGGCTATGCGTGGTGCTCTCAGCTGACTCTGTCAGTCACGGCCGTCCGGATCTCATGTGCACACTTGACTCCCTCTCTGCTTCTTCCCAGGACAGCTGGCTATTTACACAACCTAAATTTATCTGCCTTCGGCTACCTTCGGTGGTGAACACAGTTTTTTTTTAAATCCCATACGGCACATATTTTGGCAGGAGCCGTTTCTTCAGCACATTACACTGTTTTAAAATGATTGTCTGTCTGTGGGGGTTTTTTCACAGTTCTGATTAATCACTTCAAAGTCTATGTCACTGGATTTTAACAAGACTCAAGCTGTTATACCTCACAGGTGGAAAAAAGTAACATCGAAAGTGTATTATTATTTCAGCTTCTCCTGGATGAAAACCGAGAGGAACATCACATGCACAGTAAAGCTTACTGTCCATCTCTGACAAAGAGACAGTAATTGAAATTAGAAAGCATTCAATGTGACAATCAACACCTTGACGCGCTCAGACAAAGATTGGATTTGTTTGTCCTTATTTAGAAATGCAAAGCTAATTAAAATGATTTGCTCACAGTGGGTAACGTGTCTGGCTCTGAAATTCAAATTATGCTCCAATTTTATCAGAGGCAACACTTAGATTTATTCTAAGAGTGCAGAAATGCTGCACCCCCCTGAACACCCCCCCACCCACTCCTCACCACACCCTGGTTGTGTTTCAGCCTCCCCCTCCCCCCCACAGCACTACACAAACATCATGTGACATTGCTAATGCTTCAAATGGATTGCCATTACCTCCGGGGAGAGACGCCTCTCTGCTCCTTGCTCGATAACAGCTGTTTACCCTGTCCGACAAATGTGCGCTCACATCTGGACCGTGTGCGGCCAGCGCAAGGGAGCACACAGCTAACGGACCACTGCCTGCTCTGCCATCTATTGTCTTAGGATTTCAGAATTTCTCAAAGCAGGTGACCTGCTCACTCCAATCTTGAATTCAGGCTGCTAATACTCACATATTCCCTGCTCAGATTCTCCCTTCTAGAGCAGCCAGTCCTGGAGAATCCACGGCCTTAAGCTTCCTGTGTTTATCCATGTGGCCTTCATTTTGTTCAGCCGTTCTGGAACAAATGGCCATTTAGTCAATGGCCTTGAATCTTTATTTTTACTTGACAGGAGCCTTTCTGCACAGACCTAACGGCTGCGATGTCAGAGGTCGCCTGCTGTGGCTTCATTCCCGTCTGAGGTGACGGAATTCCTTCAGAGCGTGCCCCCCTCCCAGTGCATCTACCAATGCAAAAAAATTTTCCCTGCCTTCGCTATTTATTTGGGCGTATTGCTTTGCTGCGGAGTAAACAGCGGGTACTAAACGTGGGCCTACCATAAAATGTGCTCTTTTCTAAAGACAGCTCTGACGCCGTGACAGACTGAGGCATGCAACAGAGGAGCACTGGGACGGTTATTTGCATCCTGGCCTCCCTCCAATTCATATCCCCTCACACGCAAGGTGCTGCACAGTCCAGAACAGAGTTGTCCTCTTTTCCCGTTATGTCAGGGGCTAGGTGCTGATAAACAGAGGTTTGCATTTGCATTTTTGCGTATTTGCATGTATGCTTGTATATAGGTATGTATATGCAGTGCTGGGGAAGCTACTTTGAAAGCATAGCTTTGCAAGCTGCCAATTACTTCACACTGGAAGCAGTTGAACTACAGCAAAGCTACCCTAAGGAGAAATCTAGTTTGGTTAACTAAAGCTGCTTAGAAAAAGTAGTTCAATCTACTTTGTGAAAAAAATGATCAAATTGACAATGTACGTGTGATATGAAATTATAACAAAATATAATACAAAAAAGTCACATGCCAGCAAAAAATGCCACTTAATTGAGTTTATTGCAAAAAGTGCCCACTTGTTCACAGGTCAGATTCACAGATAAACCAAAAAAAAATAGCCCACTGTTCATGGGAAAGTGCAAGGACTGTCAGCTTTTTATGACCCAAAATTGTTAGTTAACTACACAAAAAATGGCAAAAAACTATTTGAATCACTATGCAAATATGAATGGAGTTACCAGCAAGCTACTGCAAAATGTAAACTACTAGTTTAATTACATGTAGTTCATTACTCCTCAACACTGTGTGTTTGTGTTTATGTATGCATGTTACTTTGTGTGTGTGTGTGTGTTTGTTTGTGATGCTCTGTTATATTTATATTAACTGTAATTGTGTTCCTTCAGGGACTGATAATCCTATTTTATCAAAACAAAGGAGATTCAATGGCTAGACTCATCTCCTTTGGGCTAGTATGTAGACTTTTGATAAGCTCATAAAGAGCTGATTCAGGGGTTGAGACCATGTAGCACACACTGTGTGGTATTAATGTCTATTAAAAACACATTGTATATGTCTTTATGCTTTACATTATATTGCATTATTGTCATTCAGCAGATGCTCTTATCCAGAGCAACTTACATAGGTTACTATTTTATTCATCTATAATGGCAGCTTTTATCCTGTAAATGGCAGATTTATAAATTACATTATCGTCATTTAGCAGACACTCTGATCCAGAGCAACTTACAGTTTCACCCACTGTCTTCATACTTACACATGACAAGTTAAGATTACACTTTGGTGTAAAAATTTGGTATGAGGTATTCGAGGACAGGAATGGGCTCCAACAACAAACCCACCCTCAGCACTTTTAAAAATAAACGAACAAATGGCATCTGCTCTCCTTGCAGTGTATGGTTATTTAAAAAATGGTATCGGTTGTTCAGCAACTGGTGATGAATGTGGTGGTTCCCCTGTTTCTTTTCAGCTGTGGGGGCCTGCAATTCCTTTGAATTCCTCACATACCAACCGTAGTTCTCAAACAAACCCCAATCAGGCACTCCCCAGTGGAGCCCATCACCTTACCCTGAGCGACTACCAGACAGTGTCAGAATTCCCAACAATCCAGGCCTGTGGAGGCCTGGCTTTCAATTGGAGGAGGTCCTATTTTGATTGACGTGAACGGAAATGACCTCTTCCCCTGATTAGCCACACTGATCCCTGCTTGATGTGATTGAGGAGAAGAGAAGCACTACTGCAAGGGGGAGGAAGGGGTGAGCTGCTGGTTTCTCTAGGGCAACAGTTGGAAGATTCCTTCTTACCAGCACCAGTGCCAGTGGCCAGTGTGAATGGCGAAGGCACAAATCATTCATCAGCAGGTGTATCTGGGTTTTCCGGAATCCATTACACGCCTCAGATCCACAAGTGACTGATAAATCTGTTCAATGCAACACTGGCCCTTCACCATAGTCCACAAATTCCTGACTCTTGAATAACTTTCTGCTACAATGGCCCTTTTTACTGTTAACTTTTTATGTGGAAGAAACCCATAACATGCACACTGAATGCTTTGCTGACATGATAGATAATTTTCCAAGCAAGAACACTTTCTATTCAGTGACCTTCCCCCCATGGTGTATATTTGGAACACTCTGAATGTATGTTTGTGTGAGGTTACCAGACACACCTGTTGAATCAATGCATATGATATCAGATGTGCTTATTGCAACCCGTTGTATTGCTGAAATATTGGTTCTCACAAATGCAAGCATAAGATCTGGCCAGTTCTGTTTTCATACTGGTGGCTGTCATCTGCAGTCACTATACAGTTTATTATTAAGGAATTGGAGTAGGGTTCAACCCTGATCAAGCTGGACATCAGGGAATATTATGGATTTAATAGGACGTAGTTGCTACAAATGTTTTGGTGGGGCTGACAAATGCCTAAGCTTGAAACACAGACCTCATTTTAATTAGTTTCCCAAAGACCAAACTCCTTCTTAAATGTTTGGTGCTCTCTGGGGGTATATACAGTGTGTGTTCTGACGTACACATAGCTACATCTTAGCTGCCCCGACCAACATGCGACAGCAGTGTTCACCTCAGTTATTAAATGTGCTGTTTCTGTCTATGAAATGTTGACTTGCTTTGACTATCACTTGCTTTCCAGAAAACGACTTCTGTCATTGGAGCCCCCCAGGTCAACAGAAAGAGGAGAGGAGAGGTCTACAACACAAAGGTGTTGTGTGGATCCAGTGTACACAGGTGTTCCTCTCTGGCACTGCAGCTGTACCCCAAATGCTACCCTGCTACCTTCCTGCTCCCCCAAAGGACTCTCACCACCAACACTTACGCTTTCTGCACCAAATGATCCAGCATGACATGCAGACCTCTTTCAACGGACTGAACTGATACTTAGCAGCAAGGATCATTCACAGCTTCAGATCAGCTAGTGTGGAAGAGGTGTGGCAGGAAGGGGTGAGGAAATGAGAAGTGCACTCACCTCCACCCAGGCTGATGGGGCCACAGCCCTTGCCCTTGTAGTCTTCATCCACAATGAAGATGGTCTTCTTACAGAGCCTCCAGAGCCCAAAATGGGCCGCCTCACAGGTGGTGTTCAGCTTCTCCACCCGGGGGCTCAGAACTGCCCAGTAATCCGTCACCACTGCAGTGAAAATGCATGCGATGCCCACCAGGATAATGAAGAAGGTGATCTTAACCTTTGTCCTCTTGTCCTCCAGCATGATGGCCTGTTTGTTCGATCACTTGCTTGATTGGTTTTGCTTCTGTCTTTTTTTTTTTTTTTTTTTTTGCTTCTTCCTCCAGAAACAAGGCCCCCCCTGTGGCACTTGGCTTTTGGGGACTGTGGGGTTCTGGGTTCTCTGCTCAACAGCAACAACAACAACAATTTACAGCTCCCTGCTGTTTCTCTACTCCTTCTTGCTCTCCACAAATTTCTGCTGCTTGTTTGAAAAAAGGGGCCAGAGAACAGTGCCCTAGTTTTTTTACACACTCCCTCTCCCCGTGTTGCGTTGAGCGAGGAGGGCTGTGGCTCAGACCACAGCTGTTGAGGTATATCAGGAAAGTTGATGACCACCACAGACCGCCTGGGCTGGGTGTGGGGTTCTGCTGCTATTAATGTGTGCTGTGAGTCAAGATGTCAGGCCGCTCTGATTATCAGGTTACATCTGTGTGAGTGGGTGGGTGGGTGTCGGTTTGAAAGATAATGCTTCAGAGAATTCCCCAAAATCTTTTCTGAGGTTTTTTTTTTCTGCATCCTTTCATATGTTCCCCCTAATTCAAAAAGTACCCTGCGTGCAATATTTTTTTTTTATTATGAGTATGTGTGTTGCCTAATTGGTTTATTCTTCATGATCAACTGTCACTCACCTCAAGGTAAGAACTCATGGAAGCATTTCCATCATTGCCTTTTAATGAGTTGGTCTACTTTTCATGTCAGTCATGTCAGTCACAGCCAGAGTTCAGCTGCTTCGTCTATTCATGTCTTCTAACTCTGTTAAATGGGGGGAAAGACACCATTTCTCACTTTGCTCAGGTCATGATTAAAATATTGAGAGTGGCAGTGAAAATCAAAGTCAAACATTGGATGGCAGATTTGATGCTGCCTTTTCTTCACTAAACCAAATGGGCTCATTCTTCCTCCTCTCTGCAATCCTTGGCTGAACTTTGCTTACACAACAGAAGGGCACTGGCTTATGAATCTGACTGTAAACTATTTATAAAGAGAAATCTGTGTATAAACAGCAGCTGTCTTGCGCCGGACATGCGAGTCACTGTCACTAATCCCCATGGTTTCTGTGTATCGTGAACTTGTGTCTCAGTAAACAGAGTCCATTCCACCCTTAGGGTTCTGACATCACACAACGGATACACAAGAATGGAGAGGCACTGTTAGATTCAAACCACCATACTAAACCACACCCCCAAACCACTGCCGCTGTCTTCCCCTCTCTGTTAAATGTTTTGTCAAGAGGTACAGCTTGTCAAAGGAAATGTGGAAAATGCTGGAACCAGAACTGAAGAAGGAATCAATACAGTATCGATAATATTATTACTTGTCGGAGACACGTTTCAAGGAAATTTTGTTGGCTGCGAATTTTTCATCTCTCCTCTTATTAGGACATTAATATTTCATTGCAACATCCATGATTTCACTCCATTGTCAGGTGACAAAGCATGGTGTATTACAGGTGGTTTACTGAAGAATTAGCTGGAATGAATAAAAACGTCTTTCTCAATGGAGTAAGAATGAACAAAAAATAAGGCCATATGCTCTAAACTGTTACAAAAACTGTGTGCAGATCAAAATAATGTCAATGATGAAATTCATGAAAAGGTTTGCGCTCCATTTTTTTTTTTATTATTGATTAATTTATGTTAAAATCCATTCCCATTCGCACAACCCTGTTTTGGAAATGCCAATTATACAGTATGTAGTGGGCTCATCACACTGCAAGAGCCTTTGCACTTATGAACCGAGACAAATGCTGATACACTGAATGCAACTAAGGGCTATCTTTGTGCTCCAAGTCACAGCACAGTGGAGTGGATGCTCATTGGAGGATAGGTGCTACTCCACTCATTTCATCTGAGCAACTTGTGGATGCCTGACGAAATGGAGGGTGCCTGTGAGAGGTGAGACAAGTAACCCTGGACAATCTACCCACCTCTATGCCCACAGTGGAACAGAGTTAATTTGTTTTGCCACTGTCCTGTTTATTGTGGACAAATGACATGGCAGCAGGGCTCAGCCTGCACTCAGGTTGAACACCTTGCTGATAGGGCCACTCAGGACCCCCATGCACTCCATTTTTTTAGATAAAGGTAAGCCTAAAGACGGAGCCATTTTGCCACGGAGCTGTGTTATCCTATCCTGGCAACCTCTATATACCTAACTCTTAAACATCACCGCAAGTGTCCAAGTTAATGAGGGAGCAACTGCTAATGAGTTCCCCTATTTACAGTCATGCAGTTGGGGGAAAGAGCAGGTGCTGACCCATTCCATTGCAGGGATATTCCCGGATCTTGGAGGGAGAAGGACCACTGAGAATTTGATGAAATGGACTAGGCATGGAGCAGCGTGGGGCTGAGCTTTCCCAACGCCACCCAAGCCTGCTGTGTGTCACCCTCAGTTCTCCCCAAGACACCCTGCATCCCCGTGCTTTTTATAAACCCTCGGCTATGGCCCACTTTCACAGGATTTTGACCCATTTAATCTTGTGACAATTTTCTCACTTCCCTCACATTTTTTAATGTAGGGAGTCAAAGAGTTCTGTAAAAGCCGTGTTACCAAAGTGTGAGGCTTTGTGCTTCACTGGTATCATGTGTGAGCAACACAGCCTTGGACACTGGGGCAGGTGATCACTGGAACAATCGTGCAGGGTTCTTCCCTGGCTTAATATCACCAGATGTATTATTATTATTATTATTATTATTATTATTATTATTTGGTATAAAGTTAGTTTTTATTTTGGGAGATCACTGTGGAATATTTGGCTAAATTATAAAAACAAAAACAGACAAAAGACAAAAACATCCATTAAAAACATGAATAATCATGTGCTGGCTGTGTTACTTGTTGATTGGCTGTGATGTGGTGGCATCTTCCGACTGAAGACTCATTCCTTCACACAGCTCCCCTTCCTAAACATAATCAGAATTTTCTCTTTTATGTGTAGTCTTTGTTTTATTGTAGGGTGGGTTTTATTGCACATATGAATTTATTGCAGCACCTTTTAAAAAACCTGTTCTCATTCTCATAATAATGTTATTCAGAGTATGAACTTAGAAGATTTCCTCAGAAATGGATCATGTGAGCATCTCCTTACAATTCAACACAAAAAGAGATGTCTGCTAATCATTATGTGCCATGCCCTTTGACCTTGATGCATTTAAAGGTCAGCTCATAAATTAATAAGTCCATCCAACTTCTTTGGTATAATTGGTTATGTTACCAGGATCAAAATTTGACCGTACACACACACACACACACACACATACACACACACACACACACACACACACACACAGACAAACACGCTTTTAACTTACATATAAATTATGTTAAACAGCAGAGACCTTCACTGTAGAGCCCTTCACTTTGATAAATATAATGTGATATCATGAAGTAAGTAGACTTAACACTTCAGTGATATTCTATAAATCAGGATATTTTTCATTTCGCCATGATCTGATTGACAGTCTTAACTGGCTCTTGGGGTCACAACGAGTCACAGAATGGCTGGGGCAGTTGCTGCCATTTGACAGATATGACAGTTGGGGACAGAGAGGGGGAGGGGATGGTTACAGCTCTCTTATGTGGATGAACAGAAGCTGATGTGAGTAAACTGCAATGAATTGTCAGAAAGCAATGTCCTCTGTGCTCAGTAGCTCTCATGCAGATTTTGGTGATTCTGCCATTTGCAGGCTTTTCAGGTGAACGCTGTAGAAACACTGTTTGTATTTGCTTTGCAGATGTACGAGTGGAGTGTACATAGTGTACAGCACTGGACCCACCTCAGGTCTGTGAGTGTGCAACACAGGCAAGGATTCGTGAAGCCACGTTCTTTGCTAAAGTGATGGATTAGGTTAATCTAATGGAATGTTTTCAGCCTATCCACATCCAGTTGTCACCAGAATTCTCTTTAAATGGAGTTATATGTGTTTCAGTGATAAAAGTGTGAGAGTAGGTTTCCATGCCTTATGACATGACGTGACATCATCATCTTCTGTATTTTTAATGTAACTAAGAAAATGAAATTTTGCTTTCGGCTGCCATTGCCTGTTCTTAACAAGCTTGTTCATATTAAATGATATATTCCTATATACCTGTGTGCTGTTGGTGAAACCTTTGTGTTTCTTGGGGCATCAGCTACCTTTATCACAACGATGTTATTATTATTGTTCATACGCGTTTGTTTTCGGAGAAATAGATTAAATCAGTATCTTATTTCGGGATCATACAGATTCAATAGTGTGCTGAGGGAATCTATGCATTATGTAATGACAGCCAGCATAACTCAAACTAGATAAGACTGCAGAGGCCTGGGGCCATCTTTTTGAAGGTTGTGTAAACCGCAGCTGTTTCTTATGAGGGGCTAGAGTAATCCTGCATTCATTTTACACACACCAGAGGATCTAACTGTGGGCTGTGGATCTAATGGAACATGCTGCATATGTTTATACAGCAACATGCATTCCAAAGGGTTTCATCTGAGCAATTGACATACTAAAGGGAGCAGACCAAACAGCTATTAATAAGATATTACATTTATATATTATTAGAGGTTCATATAGCACAGTGGTAGTAATAAATGTAGTTCTTGTGGTAAATACATATCAATATACAGTATGTGTACATACATATGAAAAAATAAAGAGGAAGTTCATGAGGAAAAGGAAGTCCAGACTCCATTTCAGGGTCTTCCTGCTGGCATCTTGGTGTTACTCATTCCTAGTCAGCTCATCATTCACAGTTACATTAAATGCACTATTTTGACCACTCCGGGATAATCGCAACCTCTTTCATCTCCTTAAACCCTCAATCTCACCCGCTCTTGCTGCATGTGTCTTTTCTCTCTCTTTCTCTGCGGGTGGAGTTTATGGTGGCCTCGGGGGTTGCACAGCAATCACACTGTCAAGATTATGAACCTTCATCCACACACCTTACCAAAGAGCACAAGGAAGGAAATCACTTACTTCTCTTCAATAAATGTCATGTAAGACAATTTTTGTCTTGAGTTTTCTGTCACTAGTGAAACAATCATTTCTTTCCTTTGCGTCTGAACAATGGTATAGACTTTAGATCTCCCTTTATAATGTTATTCAATTTGTCAATGTAATATCAGGCAACCTATCCTACGCTGTTGGAAAAAAGACACCCACACCATTGTTCATTTTGAACATACTAAAATGATTACATACATGTAAAGTGCATCTGATAAAGTAAGTCCATAAGAGACTGTATTATCACCTGCTGAAGCTCATTTTACACAGTAAGCATGCACACGTGCATAGTGGTGTCATAAACACATTAACACATGTCTGAAGCATTTTCTGAAGACCCTCCACTCCAAAAAAAGTGAATTACAAAATGCATTACAAATATAACATATTTCACAAAGTACCATAATATTGTTTCCAGTAACTTGAGTATTTTAATGCTAGTAATATTTAGAGACCTATCTTGTCCCCATTCTGACTCCGCTCTTTGTGAAAATGCTCTCCATCCTCTTTGATTGTGTATACGCATGCTGTATATCAGATCTGGCCTTTTATCATCTGTAGAAATATCTGAAGTGCTTCCCCTGAGAACTCTCCAAGGAACCATCCACTGAAGCTTCGAGCCATGTGGTTTAAGTGCATCCATTCAAAACACAGTCCCTTTTCCCCCAAGCAAACAAAAAGCTGGGTACAAACCCCAGGGACACCCCCACCCACCCATGTGAATCATGGGGGAGCACCTGGGTGGCAGTAATGACAGACAGATCTGCCTTATGCTAAGCAGGAGCGTTAGTAAGTAGGAAATTAGCAATATTACTGCCAATATTACTGAAGGTGGCAGTTCTCTGACTGACAGGTCTGCTTTAAGTAGAAAGTTAGTAATATTACTGGTAATACTGCTGAGGGTGGCTGAGTGCATGGCAAACATGTCTCCAATGAAACAGGAACATTAGTAAATAAAAAGGTTAGTAATATTACTGGTAATACTACTGTTCGTAGCTGAGTGCATGGCACAAACTTCTCCAATGAAACAAGAACATTAGTAAGTAAGAAAGTTAATATTACTGGTAATACTGCCAGGGGCGGTTGTGTGCATGGCACACATGCTCCAATGACCGCAGCCTGCCACACGCCTGCCTCTCTCTGCCTGCTGTGTAATGCGTGGTCCTCTCATCCACAGATCAGCATGAAATCCGTTGCAGTAACTTTGTGGTCGATCAGTCCCAGCACTTTCCCTTAGCGATGGGGAAAAGCCACACTGTAAAGAATGTTTCATTTTTCATTTGATTTTGTCGTTAAAATGTCCATGGCTTCTGTTTCCTATGTACAGATGATTTGATATGTAATGATCTGGAAGGACTTCTTGGAGAGAGAGAGGTTTGTGGCCAGATGGTCTCAGTGTCCCCCTGTGACTAAACTGCTCTGACCTCTGTGATCAGTAAACTCCCCGAGGGGCGTCTCTGACCTGAAATAACGGCTGAGAGGAGACGGAGGAAGATGGACAGCAGCATGTGACGGAGAGCACCTTCTTCGGCTGAAGAATTGGTTTCTTTTTGTATTCTGCATGTGTCTGCTGGAGGGCGCACCGTAGATAAATCGTCTTAAAAGTTGAGATAAGGGAGGTCATCTGAACTGATCATGCCCTTTGGCGGATAAGCATATGCTTAATTGCTGTGCTACTCGTCCATACACTGCATAGCAGGGTAGAGATTCATTATCATATAGCGGTGGCAGTTTTTCAGCCACATGCATGTGCCAGCCTGACTCTTTTCCGTGTTGTAGACAGTGTCCTCTGCCACTAGCGTTCTTTGGCAGCTTCATTTGCATAGCTGAGCTGCCATTGATCACAATGCTGGTTGGTGCTCTGCCACGTCAAACAAAGGCCCTTGACTTGAGTTGGCTGCTGTACTGTACAGCGCCGAGTGCTGGAAGCTTGAGCGCAGTGGGTTATATGCATATTGCGTTCATGATTACCTCCTCCTCAGTGAAGTTAAGACCCCTTTGTCAAGCCCGGGAGCACGGATCGGGCCTGTCATGGATGAAGTGTCCATTGACAGAGTGTAGGAGGCAGGTTGAAGCACCCACTCTGGAAATGCGGAGTTCTGACTCAGTGGTGAGTGTGCTCTCCCCTCTCCGGCGCCTCTCTGTCTGAGAGCAGGGCACTCCTGGGGGGGGCGAGGTCTGACTCTGCCACGGCCAGGCTAGTGAACTTGCTGTAATGGGTGATTTATGCTACCCGAGAGCCGCCTTTTGCCCAGACAGGTATATCATGCGCTGTCTGTGCAGGAAATCCACTGTCACCACGAACCTGAAATCAAATGTGCGCACTTCAAGAGACAAGTCACCCTTCTGCTCTCTTTGACTTTTAAGTGTATAAGTGCCAGTCCAACCTCAAAGTGACCTAACATTTATCTTCTTGTCATTTGATGAATGTCACCGCACCAATGGAAAAAAAACAACTTAGCTCAGGTGGTTTTTTTTTTAGGAGGAAGCATTCTCATATGTAACAATATTTCTGTTCTAACTGCAAATCAACATATGTATTCAATGAATGTGAGATGACAAACTACAGCTATAGAAGACAGTGGAACACTGTTCATCCATGAACGTGTGATGATGTACTGTACACATATAAATGCAATGGAATACCATTCAACTTTGAAAAAACATATAACCAACCCACCAAAATGGCAACCCAGGTTGCCATTTGAAAAAACATTTCATATAGCAATATAACATATTTTGCAGAGGTAGTATACATTTGGCTTTCAGTGGAAATTGATACAAAAAATTTGAAATTCATTGATGATTCATTGATTCCCTACATAATTCTACCAAAATAAATTTTCCATATTAAGAGAGTAATTGCCTTTTATTTTATTTTTACTTCACACTTCAAACAACAAAGTATATTACAATCAAAGGTACACACACGATATAATGAAAGATATATAAAGAAAATCTATTCCATTATGGTACAACAAAGACACCAGCCAAAGAGAGAAACATGCCCCTGATTTCATTTATTTAAGTGAACAGTAATATGATGACAGTTGACATAAAACATCAAAATATGTATAGTAAAACAAACAAACCAAAAATTAACAATTTGTGTTCATAAAAGCTTTAGATAGGGAAATATATAAGTTTATTACAGGCATGTTAGTGAGTTATTTTACAGGTTACCAAAGCAACCGTGGATGATAGCA
Organism: Megalops cyprinoides; assembly: GCF_013368585.1. Classification (NCBI taxonomy): domain Eukaryota; kingdom Metazoa; phylum Chordata; class Actinopteri; order Elopiformes; family Megalopidae; genus Megalops; species Megalops cyprinoides. The sequence continues at coordinate 18,278,626 of NC_050583.1, read as the reverse complement.
AACCTTTCAAAACCCCATACATCTATAGATCTATCTATACATTTATGGCACATTGTTTTAGGACTTCATGTATATGTGTTAGCATTTGTTCCTATTCTACATAAAACTACAGTAAAATATAGGGTTCTTTTTAGTAGTTGTATAAAATAAGGGTCTTGGTATTCAACACGTCAAAAGCATACTTAGCAAATCTGTGACCAAGAATTTTTTTTGCTTGTAATATATACCCCACATCAACCACTTGTATTCTGTAAAACAACAAAAAAGCTTAAATTGTACATTGTTGTAAGAGCCTGGAGTTTATTGTCTGTGTTTTATTTTTCAAGTATATACAGTTCAAAGTCCTACAGTAAGTCCATTATGGAATCATAAGAGAGCAAATATATGATGACAGCATGTGGTGTAAATTTACAGCAATGGACAGGGGGAGAGGGGTGAGGAACCACTCAGCCAAAGATCGTGTCTTGGCATCACCAGGATTCTGGGAGTGCACAGAGGAGATGGTCATGATGGAGCACTGGACTGATAGAATGGAATACTGCAGAACTCATCTCAAATTAAAGAAAAATACTGTGACTGGGCGTGAACTCTCTGTGTGTTTAGACTAGCCGCCAGGCACCACAGTAGGCTCCAGTGACTTTCAAACACTTTGACGCTCCTGTTAAGGGCAGACAATGATAAGTTGATTCGAGACAGCTGGTCAACCTGGTGTCATCAGTTATCCCCTCACTGTCTTTTTTCCTACATCCCAAACTCTTTATCTCTTTTTTTCTAGGTCTGATTGTCTAATGTTATAATACACCCCTGGGAGCTCTGCAATCTTTCACTTCCAAAAACCCTGATATTTGCCCGCCTTCTTCTAATACAAGAGAGGACGATCTCGAGTTAGAGCACAATTGATATGTGCATAGCACGCCAGACAGAGAGAGACAGACAGGCCAGTGGCAGTGAAAGCCGCATCAGAACAGACCCATTATTCTCCAACATAAAAGGAGGCTGCAGGTTTAACCCACATTCAAGAAAATGTCAACCGTTTTAGGGAAGGGACGAAAGTTCAAAGCAAGCAAGAAGAAGGAGAAGAAAAAAAGCACTAAAATTGCATTTCTTTTTTCATTGTTCTATAAAGTCTGTAGAGCTCATACTATTGTTGCATCATTAGGCTGCCATATGTACTATTTCTCCTGCATGTTGGTCGACGTAGATTTCAGAAACTCTTGTGGTGTTTGTCAATGATGTGCTCTTTGATGATGGTCTGGAGTAAGGCCATCAGCAAATTTGATGGTGGCAGTTTGGAATACGGGCTGTGCAATGTTGTATATGCTCCCTTCTCAACAGAGCATATTGTGACCTTGTGTGTAATTTTCTCAATCTGGCAACTCTGGCAGCTTCCTTAATAACATGTTTACTAGCATCCGTTAACACTGGGCTAAATGCCTATTTGTTGCTCTTTTATAATTCAGTTATTAATGCATTATAACACATTTATATGTGAGTTATATTCTATAGAATTGCCAGTATAGCTACTTAAGCAATTTGCAAAGATAAAAAAAGAGAAAAACAAGGGTTCTGCTGCATGACTAGTCAGACTTTGTCATAAAATCAAAGTAGGCCAATCCAAGTGAGGAGTGAACGTGGGAAGGACCTGCTAACTGCAGTTGTTCCTGGTGTTGTGGCTTCTGGCCAAAAAGAAACATCTCAGAATGAACCTCCAATGCAAAGAGCCCAGCTGATGACACAAACCATGACTCATTCATCTCCTCTTACACAGCCACCGAGGAATTCATATTGGGAGGGTATCCAGCAAAACAGACACACATATATATACACACACACACACGCACGCAACAGAAACACACATATTCCTCATTGGCTTAATTAGCTTAATTTTCCTCCTGCTTCACGCAGAAATGTTCGCATTTCATGAAACCATTAAATTCTCAGAGACAGCCAAAATAATGCAGGCAATGTCTCGTCTGGAATAGAAATATGTACTTCTGCCATTTGTTGCATTGAATGTTGCCATAGCAACAATTCACATCAGTGGCTTCATTCAAAAAAAGTATTCCAAATGGATATTTGTTTTCTTTTTTCTCATAATCCAATCATATAATTTAATTACCAAAGCAGAAAAAGCTCTGTGTCTCTTACAGTGCTGAGAGAGACGGAGATGTGATATGTCTATTTAAAATACAAGGAAATAAATATTTTATCCATAATATCTAGCTATAAATAACATATACCCTAAATCAAATTGTCAATTCATTTAAACAAAAGTGTTCATGCACATTACAGATGTTATGAATGTGTATTTATGTGATGACATTGACATTGTTACTCCTGAATATTTTCTGTGCTCTAAGATTTGGAGAAACCTCCTAAATCCTTTTACATGAAACATTTTCACTCAAAAGACACAGCAGGGTATTGTAAGTATGGAGTTTATGTCCCTTTGCTGGAATGTGTTAATTTTGGTTCAGTGTGTTTGTCTGTCTTTTTGTCCAACTGTCCATGAACATCTCTCAGCTATGAGTGGGCCATTTCAAGGAAGACTACACCCGCAACTCAGTCCTTCTCCGGTCTTAATCCACACCTGAATCCAATGTATCAAAACTGATTAACTGCCCACTCCAGTATATGTGAGGAAGTGAGTGTGTATTACTGTCAAAAATGAGCCCCTGGTAGGAAGCCTGTGTGGACATGACTTATATAAAAGGGATGATCCGTGATCTTTGATTGCAGTGAGTGTGAAAATCTATCCAGCTTGTGTTTGGATACAGGATCTACACAGGGCTTATATCACACTGCCGTGAACAGCCTTTACCCCTTGATCAAACTGTTGCTTATACAGCTTATCATCCACGACGTTTTTCAGCTTTTTTATAAATAATTTAGTAAAATGCATGTCTCACTGTAGCTCTATAAACTGCATTAATTATAAAAATGATTACAAGAGTACTTTATGTAATCACACGGGAAATATCCTTTTGAACAGAAGTGATCATATTTTATATAATTCCATATGTTATGGATTATGTTGTCTTGTGACAGGATATAAAAGGCAGGATAGTGGTCCTCAGCACTAAGGACATAAGCCTCTCCACTGTTTGATAATGAGCATCCAGCTAACTAGTGGCAGCTGGTGGGAAAGCTTTCATAACCACATTTTCATGTGGTTCCATGAAATGGCGGTGGCTGATAACAGACCACATGTATAGCCTACAATGCTGGAATGACCTGTGATTGACCCCCACCTCTCCCAAAACCATCACAACTCTGCTAGGTAGCTAATACCTCACAGTCTGAGAACAGACAGCCACTGCAGACAGAAATGCATTTCCTTCAATAGCTTTTCCAAATATTCTCTTCCTTTTCTGTCTGCCCTGCCTACACGCATCTATAAAAAGCAACAAAAAACAGTCCTTATTAAGAGGAGACTATATATTGTAAAATACAGAAAAATCCTGCTTTGTAGACTCGTCCTGACCTTCAGTGCCATTTCTGAATAACAAGCTCACACAATGACCGAATTAAAGAAATAACCTTTTTGGGCCTATTCACAGTGTTTTGCCTTCATTTACTGCACTCTGGAATAATCTGTTAGGACGGGGTCACAGGTTTCATTGTCAAATATCACAGGACTGCAGTATAAGCATTCGAGCGCTCATCATAAGAATCATGCTACACGGAATAGTCTATTCAAGCAAAATCATATTGATCACTTCACTTCAACGCCCCATTGAGCTCCAAATGCAATAATGTGTACTGTGATTTTAAACAATGGAGCTTAGAGCATATTGCAAGCCATTCAAGTCTGCTTCATTAGCCAAACACATCTCCTTTTAACCACTAAGGCCCTCTAACAAGATAAACATCATGACTTATAGGAAACCGTCGGAACTGACCTCATTAAAGCCAATTGGCTTATATTTTTCGCTGCATATGGCAAACGAACCAGATGAACAATGCTACACTGTGGGTCATCTAGTGTAAACTTGCATTTAAAGCCTCTCCCTTGAACAAGTTACTTCAAAATTTAACCCAAAATAACCCAAAAATTGTCTATTCAGGGACACTAACAGTCTTTCTGGGATTGAAATGAAAAGACATAAAAGGAATAACAGCATACCTTCCTCAACAAAGACTTTCATACCACAATTTTGCCTTAAGTGAACAATATTTGCAGCTTCCCTGAGCAAAATAGGAGTATTCATTTTAACTTATAAAAGCAGGTATTTTTCCTAACAACATAAAGGGAACTGAACATGAACAAAATACATATAAAGTCAAAGTCACATGCCCGTTTTATGAATGTTTCACATTTGGCAATATTCACAGACTGGTGACACAACCACTGAATTGTTTTAAGGGATGAATTTGATGATGGTACAAATTTGTACACACAATATGACAACACAATGGTATATGTCACTCAGGCACAGCAAGAACGCGGGGTGGGGGGGGGGGGGTGAGTGAAGGAAACACATAAGTAAGGTGAGAGGCTCAGGCTTTTTCACTAGATTTTAGTTAGCACCAGTTTACCTTGGACATTTAAATGTCATAAAACTTTGTACATACTTTAAATGAAAACAAAAACAAAACAGATAAGACAACTTATTAAGAGCTACCACTACAATAAATTAAACAGCACAGTAAAGAAAATTGGGGTTTTGAAATTGTAATGGGATCACTGTTATATTCCAGTGCAACACAAAGAATATTGCTACTAAAAATCAGGTTTGCTGGACTGTTTGAAAAATTGAAAGCTTTTCAGCAAAGTGCTTTGTAAAAGCAGGGTGGGCTTTCACAACTGACTGCTCTGCATTTCAGGATGTGTTGTTTTGGCAGCTATAGCCCAATCACCCAACCTGCTACCTCTTTCTCTGCCTAATACAGACTCATCACCACCTTTTATCCAGAGAGAAGACACTATTTGCATCCCTTCACATGAATACTGATCACCCAGCAGTCATTGATGTAGCAGTTTGTTTTTGCTCGTCAGGCACTGTCTGTGCGTACGGACCTGATGGCCTCAACGTCAGCCTCTTTTGCAAGACAACGCCCCGAGGAGCGGACTCATACCGGAGTCGTTCTCCTGTTGATGCCGTCCTTGAGGTCTTTAGGGAAGCAGTTATGGACCTGCAGGAAGCCAGAGTCATGGTCCGGGCTGTAGGAGGCCGCCGTGCTGGACTTGAGCGGGTCCCTGGTGAGGGTGTACATGGATATCTCCCCCATGGGCATGGAGCTGACCATCTTGAGCCCCACGGGGGAGGTCTCTCGGGAAGGGTCCGTGGAGCGGGAGCTGGAGCGCGAACGCCGTCGCCGGTAGCGGTAGCTGGGCATGCGGGAGTAGGGGGAGGAGGAGGAGGTAGTCTTGATGAACTCCCGCCGCGCCTTGAAGCGCATCTCCTTGTTTTTCTCGATGTAGATGTTGACGGCCAGCACGCCAATAGACTCGGCCACGATGAAGGACAGCGCCCCGAAGTAGAAGGACCAGCCGTAGTTGTACTGGTTCTTCTTGTCCTCGTCCTTCTTGTCGCTCGGGTCGCCCGCGTTGCTGGAGATGTAGACGATGATGCCGATGATGTTGCTCAGACCTGTCGGACACAAAGAAGAGTGCTGTGATCACAGCTCTTTGGCTTTCGCTGTCATATGAGTTTCATTTTCGTGTTCCTGTCAGTAACATTACTGGCACATGAAAAACATGCTTAATCTCCCCAGGACCAATATTTAGTATCACTGATCCTCAATAATTTACATTGCCTTTGCAGGCTTACATCTGAGTCTATCTGTGGAATGACTAAGAAGAAATTCCAGACAGCCTCTGAAATGGTTTGTCCACATATGCTCAGCTCAACAGGAAGCAAAAACTCTGTGCCTTTCATGTTTCTGATTACGTCCATTTCATATTCATACAGTCAGCTAAGTATCCTGCAGCTAAGTGAGGCTGGGCTTGGTATAGGCTTAGATGGGAGACCTCCTGGGAAAACCAACTCGCTGCTGAAAGTGGTGTTAGCCAGTAGGAAGCCATCTTAGCCAGTAGGAGGCTGCTTTCCATGGGCAAAGCAGAGAAGGTCCAAATACAATGAAGGGGATACTGTGCTACAAAACATGCCATATTTTGTACTCTCACAATCAACAAGGGCGTCCTCCAGTGTCCTGGCCAAATTCCCAGTCTGGCTCTTTCAATCTGACTATAAGGCGATTCCCTTCCATCCACCATAAATCACTTTGAATCCTTAAAACACACAATATAAATGCAATGTGTTGTTATTATTATGAATCAAAGTCTCAACTGTCAGATCTTTGTGTTTGTGATGCACTTCAGTTATTAAAAAAGAAAATTCTTCTGAGGACTGCATTCTGGATTTGATGGAGGTTACCCTCTCTCTAAGATGTCTGCTGCTCACGTCTCTCACACAACCCCCGGTAGTCAGCCCAGCCCGCCCCGACGCTCGTTCGCCCAGCGGTGGGAATCTACGAGGGGCGGCGCAGGTTTACCTGCCGCGACGAACAGGATGCCGGCGCTGAGCAGGATGTTGTTCTTGCTGCTGTAGATGCGGCCCGCCCCCACGCACAGCCCGCCCAGCAGCAGCAGGATGGTGCTGAGGATGGGGAACACGCTGGAGGCTCGGACGATACCTGCGCACGGCACAGCACAAGCGACAGCACTTAGCGGCGGCGCGCGCCACCACCGCTCCGTCCTAGGGCACGCCTTGATTACTCGCGTGACAGTTCATCTCCGATGCTGTGCCAACCCATGACTTTGCCACGGGGGGAGTTTACAGTGTGCGTGCTATTTATACACGCAGAAATGATAAGCTCATTTAAACATTGCGAATCACTGTCTTTGGTTTGTGCATGCACTGGCAGTCCCCCGTTCGCCTGCATAACAGCCATAGATTTATAGTTTTCTGGAGCTGGTTTAAAAATCACTTCTCAAACTCGCACTTCAACATGCATCGGAGAGTATATAGATCATGGGTTGTCAGATCTCTCCTTTACCCTGGCCCCATGTAGATACTCTCACGACTTTATTCCAAGCCCATCAATGAGCTGCTCAAGTAATCTCTGGACTTCTCTTTCCATTAGCCTTGGTGTCATCGAATCATTTTTTAAGAAGAGAGATGCGCTGAGAATCCCGGCTACTGAAACCCGAGCGCGTCTGACACCTGCGTACATCAGGATTTCAGAAATCAGACAGATTGACATGATTCTAATGATAAAAAATCCCCCTCAAGGAAGAAGATGGCTGTGGCTGTGCATGGAGATGGCTGTGTCACAGGAGGCGGAGAGATTGAGAGGCACTCACGTAGCAGGTACTCTGAGCTGTCGGTGTCATAGTCGTTGTCCTCAGGGAAATGATTGATCCGGTAACAGCTTCCTTTGTTCATACCTATGGAGTGTGAGCCATCGAGAGAAAATTACCGACAGGATGTGTAAAAGATGTGAAAGCGCACACACACACACACACACACACACACACACACAAAATCATACTGACTCGCATGCACACAATCATACACACATGCACAGACTCACATATACACATACTGTTGAAATATAGCCACAGACCAGAGTCTCAGCTAAGATCTGTTATAACATTTTCCATACTGACAGGATGTGTAGAAGATGTGAAAACACGCATACACACACGTGTGTATATATATATATATATATATATATATATATCCAAAGCATTCTTGTCTCCCTCTGATTTTTTTCCTGTTACCCAAAAGGAAAGAATCAATCAAGCTTCTGTAGGCCAGTCATTAATTAACAGAAATTAAAACTCTGACAGAGTGTTTCCAAATAATTTTCCTCTCCAACCCCAGCTTTAACCTGAACCCCAATTAGCGATCTTGCTAACGAACCAGGGAAAATTCAGGAACGGGTGTGATGATTACTCCATATTAAGTGTCCAATATCGGCACGTCTACTTTAATTTGCCTGATGCCTCTGATGCACGCTGGTGTCTCATGTGCCTCGGGCCTCGACTTGATCAACACATCGCAGAAAGAAAAAGGTCACCATATCGCCACTTACCGTTCCTTAACAGATCATGTGTATACTTATTTAATATATTCAAATCTACACATAATGTAGGGATCTTTGGGGTAAAACATTGTGTAGCAATGTTATACAGACTTGAAAGCAGATCCCTGCATTGTCACTGTTGTTTGATCCTACTGCAGTTTTTTTTTGCAATTTTAAGATTATGGTAAATAATAAATGCATTTCTTCCTAGTTTATTCAGATGAGGCAAGTCTCTATCTGTTGGTGCTTCTAACGCGAACCGCATTACACCCCCTCAGGATCAATGTCTCTCATTTCTCAGCTCTAAATAGATTGCTCAGTGCACTTATTGTTTTCCCTTCTGCACTTGAAGAGCATAAGAACCCAGGAACAACAAACCCAAAAAACGTGGTCCGAAAGCAATTTATTCCTGAGCCGTTGCACAAGCATTGGCCTTTGTCTTTTTATTTATAGCCTGCCTGATGTAAAGATGAACATCACTGTTGGACCGAACACAACATGATCCCCTACTGATATGTCATGCATATGCCTTTAACAGAAAAATATAAACACATTGGATGTTTAAATTAACATTTAGCTCATTATAAGAATCAATTATACCTCTTGGAGTGCAATAAGTGAATAATTAATTGCCGACAGAAATGCTTGGGCCACTGAACTCAGCATTTTAAAAGCAATGCATCTGCGCAGTACACTCTTCTTTACCGTTCTTCTGGTTAACTGGAGACACAGAGTCTGATACATTCAAGACCTCGCTACAGAGACAAAGATAAACAGCACTGACAGTTTGAACTTTGGTATTTTTCATCGCGAAGTCTCACAATGTATGATTAAATTTTGCAGGTACATTGCCTAATTTAAAAGCACGGCTTTGACGGAGACTCACATCGTGCTTGTAGTAAAAGTGCTTTGTATGTATAAACCATAAGAGTTTACTACGTCAACACTAAGTCCAATTTTCTGCTATAAAAGGACAGGGTTCTATTTTAGGTAGACCCACAATAAACAAGCTGTACCTCGCTAAAATAGAAATGGCCCTGTGTCTGTCTGTGTGAAGTGCTTGCCAAGGCAATGAAATGGTCTAGATGTGATTTGATGATTTATAGACAACCCCCATTGTTTTTTGTCTGAATGAGTGGATGGAATGTATTAAGGCTTATGTTTTGGCAGATGTGGTTAAGCTCACTACACTGACCTTGAAACATGTGGTCTAGCACCATTTTTTCTCTTTTTTTTTCTATGTAAATCATCTTGTCATACACTGGTAATCAGCTTGATAGAGAAAGCCTGTGCTTAAATCTGAGAGTCTTCTGTGTCAGACCAAAATTTAGCAAACGCGGCCACCTTGGACAGAAGGCAACTCTGTCGTCTGAAATGATTGTTGCGTATTTGCAGTGGCCCAGCGCTTCAGACAGCATGGCGTCAAAGACGCAGCGCTTGTTCGAATCTCATCCCACTTAAAGCGTCAAGATGGAAATGACACACTCTCGAGGTGCGACCGTTACATCTGACTGTGTACTTTGTTAATGTTTGGGGTGAAACAAAGAACAATTGCCTCTCTGTGACACTGCTTTTCTGACACAGCATGCTTTTAATTAGGTCTTGCATTTAATCAGGAAAAGCAAGTTAATTATAATTAAATAGGTACGCGGAAGTGGAGCATAAGTTTCCTTGTCTAGTCACTGTAAAAAGGGACTGTTTAAGGACAGAGCAGACAGCTAACATACGGCTGTGCTGCAGATCCAACTCTGCTGCGCCTGTGCCCTGAAGCACCTATCATTAGGAGACTAAGGCTCTTGATAAAGAACAAATTTTCCAAAACTTTTAAGAGAATAATACATTACAATTCTCAAAGTGAAACATGAATATTAAAGCTAGAATTTTGTCTGGTTTGACTTCATTACCTAGAGATTTATCCACATGAAGCTGGAACTCTTTCGAAAGAACAGCACTTCTTGACTCAAATGTGTTAACACATTCAACATATGGCAAATGTTGCAAACAGATACACAAGCAGTGTTTAGTGGGGCACTTTCCCAGATGCCTGCATTGAAGCTGTCATACAAACATATTCCGGTCTGTCGATGCCCTAATGGCTGTTTTGCTGAACATTTAGTCCTCCTCCTGTCATAATAGCTCTACGCTACCAGAAGAGCGCCACTTATCACAGGATGCCAAACGGACTGCGCAATGCATCCAGCTTCATGTATCACTGACATCTTTAGGGAGCTGTAGAGGGGGGGGGGGGGGGGGGGGGTGAGTGAGCAATGCATTCAACCCCCAGCTCTGCAAAATGAATATTTATGAACTAAACGCCTGAACAGCGTCTCCACCCCTGCTGGTCCCACGGTGTCACTAATCGGGAGCAAGGTCCCACAGATCCCCGAGTTGTGGCGTTGGCCTTCCAAGGACATGAACGGGGGTGTGAGTGACGGGGACACCCTGGAGACCAAACGTGGAAGAGCAGGGCCCAACGGTCCGATTCACTGCCTGCATACCGACTCCTCCTCCTTAAGCATGGAGATTATTCCCTGCCTTTTCCTCATTTTTTTGCAAATGTGTGTGTGTGTATGTGTGTGTGTGTGTTTTTTTTTTTAATAATGCGTTTGATTGGGGTTGATTAAAAGCTGAGGACCTTGCGGTGGTGATTTATGAAGGGCCTTTATCATCTGAGTCGTCTTGTGCGGAGCGGAGTCAGGTGGGCTTTGGTGTGTTTGTCTCATAAAGATGTAATAAAGCCTGTCGGCTGACATGGTGATCGTGGCGACGCATCGCGGAGACAGGGCCCCGCTCCCTCAGGCCTGTCTGAGAGCAGCATGCATTACTCAGTGCATCTTCTCCATGGTAACCTCAGCTCTGTTCCAAGAATCACATTTCCATAATGTCTCCAAGGATGCCTTTGACATCTTCATTGTTCTTTAATACAGAACCCCTTCATCTGCCCCCCCCCCCCCCCACCCATCCTCTGTTTCCCCCATAAACCCCCCACACACTACCTCCACCATCCTCCATCCCACCACACCCAATACTACCACAGCACTGAATTCAGTTATGTATGCAAAACACAATGCTTTGCATTGTATCTGGTTTGATGCAGGCAGAAAGGACAAGGCACCTCATTAATATGAAGTCACTGAGATGAAAATAACCAATAACTGGCAGGAGCTTACCAACAAATTACCAGGGAAAAAAATTGCCTTATTGCCACCAGTTTCCTTAGCTGTTTATGTGACAAGAATTCAATCTAATATGTTGGACTTTAAAATGTTGCATGTAATTAGGACTGCCTGTTTAATTGAGGATAAGTGAATAGCAAGAACTCAATTGCTCTCTTCATTTGTAAAAGCTCATCCACTCTGTCCCAGCAGGGAAAGCTATTTAGTTTTACAAGGCATTAAACAGAGAGCCTCCTGTTCACGTCCCTTGTAAAGAACACACAGCCTGTCAGTGCAAAGTCTAATAGCTTTTTAGCATCTTTCGCAGGTCTGGGTTGCGAGAGAGGCAAGTGAGAGCGCACCAGTCTTTCCAAGAGAAATAGGAAGGAGATTTCATTTTGATATGCAGCAGCTGTCATTACAGTGTAGATTGGTTCTGGATGAAAATCAAACTGGCAATCACTAGAGTGTCCTCTTTTTTAATCTTTCTCATTTTTTCTTTTCTCACTCTGCATCCTATCCTTGCATTGTCTGTTTTCTGTGCCCCCTGGTATATAAAGTAAACACTAAATAAAGAAGAAAGTGTGTTTGGGGCAACAGTGTTACTGCATGGCACTTAAGTCCTAACCAGATGTTAGTAGGTTTAAATTCCGGGCAGCACACTTCAAATTCAAGGCAGGACGCTCTTTGTACCCTTGTGCTTCCAATAACCTTCAATAAAAGGGTTATAGAACACGTGGAAGACCTTAAAAAAGTAAGCATGTCACCCTGTACAAGTAAATGTTCCAGCTAGGTTTGTGACCATTAAATAACAACGGTAGAGATTTTACCACAGGAAATGACAATTGTGCTACTCGCAAAAGCTGTGAATGAATGGACCACGCACATGTTGAGTTTGTGCAGTGAGATCCTGCAGGAGCGAGGTCTAGAATGAGCACATCGCCCCCTTATCATTCCCTCTCAGTGCGGAACGGCGACGGAAGTCAGGCCTACTGGCTAATTAGAGCCTCCTAAGCCTTTCAGCTGCCGCATTTTAATTACAGACCCACAGTAAGCCCAGGGCACAGCAAATCGACAGTCCTGTTTTTTTTTTTTTTTTATTCTCCACCACCAAATAACATCACCAAGGAGAATCCACTGCCCTATAGTACAGCCTGATTTAACAATGCCTCTCAAGCTCAAATCTTTCAGTCTGCATTTGCTACATGGCAAGGTTTATTAGCTTTGCATCGCGCAAGAGCCCACATCCTATGACATGTTTTTGACAACCATTACTCATACATCTCTGTGTTACTGTGGAATACTCATCACGTTGAATTTCCTGATGGCCACCCACTGAAACAAATTGAATTGCTGGGGGGGGGGGGGGGAGGGGACGGACACATATACATGATGCTCAAGAGATGATTAATATGTATGTGAACATTTTTCATATTTTCCTTTACAAAACATAAATTACACTTAATGACACTGATACTTGGAACATCCTGAGCTTGAGAAACATCAGAGGGATAGAGACTAATAACCTTACCTACCTTACCTTTCTGTATTTGACTCAAAAAGGAGTACCTCTCCACGGGGCGACACCAAACGCATTACCCGGAATTCAAGAAAACATTCTCTCATTAAACCCCTTTTCCTACTTGCTCCCCGCAACAAGAATCAAATTGTACTGGCACTCAGCCTCCAGTCTGCTCCAGTTACAAACTGAGCCGCAAACACTGCAGAGAGATGCTGAACTCTTGCTTTACTTTCTCTTGAGTCTTACTCTGGCACTGCTTGTGCTGGGCAATGCCACTTACTTCCAATACACAGCAATGAAGGAGGTTCAAACTGGCAACCACCGCATATGCAGTGTTCTCTTCCAAACCAGGTTTTTTTTTTTTTTTTTTTTTTACATCCCGCTACACCAAAGCACTGGTCACCAGTCTCAGTATGCTTGTGCCACTGACTCTGGGCAGCTGGTGCTGCCTTCTGTAACAGACTCCAATGCCAAATGAGCACGACATGACATGAAAACATGCCTCAACCTCTGCAGGAACCTAAGGACAAAATCTAGATATTAACATAATAGCTAAGGAGGTTTCTATTAATGATGGAAAAAATGCCAATGTTTAGTTTTTTTTTTTTTTTTTAAGCTTTGTATCATTGTTCAGTTACACACTTCTATGTTTTCAGCAATAGTTTATCTCTCCTCATGGGTTTGTAACTTTGCAAACATATAGATGTATATTTTTCAACTTTTTTCTCAGGAAACTGCCTTCAACTTTGTTTCGTCTGTCTATACTCATCAATACTGAGCTTTCTTTGACCTTTCACTCCATTCCCCACAGCAGAAGGGAAGTAGGACCAAACGCTGTGTAATGCCAGACTGAACAGACTACACACCGCTAACATGAGTCCTACCGAGGAGCCAAGCCATTCATTATCATCACAAAGGTTGAAATGAACACAACTGTTGACTTGGCTACGGGAGGCGCACCAGCTACCCAAGCGTAACTTCTTATAAATCATGCTAGTCACGGTGCACACGGTCTAGGCTCTGTGTTGAGTCTAGCCATGCAGCACAAATTGCTAGGTTGTTTGGGCAAGCGAAATTGCTTGAGCAGGTTGAGGAGCTGCCAGTTTTCACGAAAGCAGTCTCCCTTCATATGCATTATAAGCATGGTTCATACAATAATTATGTATATGAGGTCTTAAAAGTTACTTTATTTATGTCATCTTGGAGCACATCTCATTCTTTCACACTCCTGAGTAGCGCAGTCTGATCTGTCTGTATCCTGTGCGGATGTGGACTGTGCTTCTCCCGTGGCAGGTGACTTTATTCGTTTCATTTAAACATTTTAAATAATGCAGTTGTTCTCACTGCGTCAAAACTGAGGCGATCGAACAATTCTGCGAGGAGCGCCAAGTACGTAAACAAAAACATTTACAGTAAATGCGATGACTTGTCAGCGCGCACAGTTGTCGACGTGTTAGAAAAATAAGAAATTCCGAACAGCAGTTCAGTACCACGCGCAGTGGATAGATCACGTGTCTGAAGCTTCCAGTACAACCTGCTACTGCACTTTGTAACCTAGGCCCTTACAAGTAAGCACTCATATTTTCACTCTTACACCCACAATTCTTATATAGTATGAAATACATCAGCAACGAAGAAGTAAACACGACCTACACGTCACTCACAGGAAACAAGAGGGTGTTCTATTGTGCAAGCTGCGCTGAACTTTCCCTGAATTAAGCAACGCATAGCCAGGTAGACTCCTCTAACATACATGGAAATAATATATGCGCTTCCGAGAAAGTCGATAAACAGAAACAAATACCCATATGGATTTAATGATTAGTTTACCAGATAAGCTCCCCTGTTGAGTTTCATCAGGTTCCGAGTCCTTGCGATAAAGCTCCGCCCTCCAGGGAATAGCTGGAGACTAAGGTAGACTGTCTGCATTTATTTCTCCTATAGGAAGCAGAAAATTATAAAATGTGCACGCTTCTAACAATGTATGTATTCTTGAATTTTTTTTCGCTATAACATGTTCACTCTAGATTTAGGTATTGCTTTTGTTACTGTTATTACATTGTCGTGTAGCCATTACAAATCGCTTGGATTTTAAGACGTCTGTGGAACGGCACGATACTACTACTACTACTACTACTACTACTACTAATAATAATAATAATAATAATAATAATAATAATAATTGCATTTTTCAACGTTAGGAAAAATAGCATCTAAAGAAAATACTTTAGCGATACTGAAATAATGGCAAATATAAACGACGAAAAGTACGTTTCTGCGATTTAAATAATTTATTATTATTCGTTGGAACGTAACTGTTATATACTTAAAAGCCCGGAACTCCAGTCCTTTTGTTTTGTCCCCTCACTCCAGCCACTAACGCATCTCTTGCGTAAATCAAAGCACAACGCGGAACAAAGACTCCATCCATAATGCTTACACATGAAGAAAAGTCCAAGTATTTCGTTATCTTTTAAAATATCTGTAACATTTATGTCTTCATTTGTACGAACAATCACTTTTACAGGATTGTCCATTGTCAAAAATTGTCTATTTTTAAATCTTCCCCATGTTTCCATAGCAATTTCACAGATGTAGTTGCCAAGCAACAGCATCAAATACAATAAAGAGCTGAATGAACGCAGGTTGTTTATGAAGCGCATCTCAAGTCTGGATTCGTTCATTTTTTCACCAAACGCAGCAAAAGTTAAACTGAATATTCACGTTTGTTTACACGTATTCTGAAACTGACATTATGACTACAACACAAGGGACTGCTCAGAGGAGCAGGCTATATCCTTGTTTTTGCATCATTAATAATGAATCCGAATGTGCACCACATGGAGACAACGTTTCCCATTTTCCCTAGTGCTGATTTTATTCTCTCGTCACCTATCTGAAAGTGTTCCGATGGATTTCACGCCTAATGAAACCGTAGCCTGTCTGATTTATGTCTGCGCTTGTGAATTATTGGCGTTTTCTCCGTCTTTCGCTGTGCGCTCTGATACCTTTCTTCATCCTCATCCCCGTTAACTTTCCCTTAACGGAGCTCTGAAAACTACTCCACTGTAGCCAACAAAGCGTGGTTCTCTCCTTACTCATGTAGCCACGTCTCTCTTAAACATGCCTATGAGTGAGAAAGTAATGCAGATTCCTTTTTACGCATCGGGTACGTGGACACATTCTCAGAGACACACTATGATAAAACCTGAAAAAGTCACAGATATCAAACAGCGGACACGTGCTATACAGTAGTTATCCAAGTGTACATTTCGTTATCTAAATCTCTTTATCTCTTTTGTGCACTTATCATTCGTGTTTGCATTACTTTCTCCTTGTCATTTCCAGTAAGCATCTGAAAGAAATAAAAAGCCATCTACTGGGTACCTTCAATACAACAGATTCTCCACAGCCCGGAGTGGGTGAGATCGCCCTTAGTTTTCTTAGGTTGCGTCTGAGTTTCGTCCGTAGTGATGTTGGTGGCGTTGCATATGTACGCCCGTGAATAAAGCCAGTAGTCCGTACCAATTGCGATTGTCATCAGACTGAACGCCGCGAAAGCCCCCACGGTGGTCAGTAGCATCTGAACCCCGCGATCACACCACGCCATGGCGCCTCATAATAATCCAAACCTGTCTACACCCTGAAGCGCATTACACAAGGATCTGCCCGTCAGACTATTTTCCGAGAGCCCTTTGTGTCATGCCTTTTAGGTTTTAAGTTCTTATAAATCGCATTTCCTTTGAAAACTTCAGCACTTGTTCTGGCTAAGTAAACTTGAAGATGCTGTCCTTTGTCACTTAGCTGCTATCCAACGCAGACGTCGCGAGATGTGCCATTGAATGTTCCTTTTTTTCCTTTTTATTTTCCTGTTTATGGAGCACTCTTGGCAAAATCCAGTTGTTTCTTCCCGGGACGAACAGCTTTCACAAACTCAGATGATTTAATTCAGAAAGCGCTTCCACAGCTTCAACTCAGACCCCACCTTCGCCACAGCTAACCAATGGGAAACAAACATGTAAATACTTAGCTCTAACAGCGGTGGGAAGAAAGTGAAATGTAACAAAATCGTTTGGTAGGTGGAGACGAATTTCGTCTTGTGGAGAGAGCCCGAGGTGGTCCATTAGACAGGCGTGATTTCCCGAAAAAATATCAATCTTGTTTGCGCGGATTGCTGAATGCGGGCGTTGGTGCGCCTGGTTCCAAACCACGCACCAGGACGCTGTGGCAACTGAGCTATGGGCACGTTCAAACGCCGTGCGCAATTGTTTCCATTTTCCGAACTGAAACACGATGGTGGAGTAGTTAAAACTAGTTAAAAACAAATTAATAGTTCATTGTCATTTCACACCTCTCAAACCCCACTGATGAATTGCTAGAGGATCACCCCTACAGATTCAATTCGATGCTCGATCTAACCACTTCGTTTTAACATTTGCACCTAAAGGGCAATTTTTCAACCCAGCCTGACAGTTAATAGTGGTGAGCTCACCCTTGACCATGCCCTAATGTGCCCTGGGTTTCTCCATGCTCAGGAGAAATGTATCTTCACGGTCTGTACCCAATACTCTCCTTCCTTTAAGAACAATGAGAAAACAAAGGAAGTGATCAAGTGTTTATTCAGTACGTGTCTTTAGCTAGCACATCGTAAATCACTGAAATACACTGTTTCTAAAAACCCATTAGGACAAACATGCTACAGGCCTCCCTTGAGAGTTTTTGCAGATTGTGTTGTCCTCTCAGAATATGTGTAGTAAGTACTAGATTGCTTCTCTGGATTATTGATCTGCTTGTGCCTGCCAATGACTGAAAGACCAGTGAGCCTTTGTCTCCCACCCATTGGTGTCTACAATGCAAAAGCAATGGATTGAAAGCCTCAGTATGTCCATCTAAAACAGAAATTCCACTTGGTGCATATGGTATATCTGCTGACTGAAAATATAAATTAGTAAAACAACACAATATGAAACAAGACTGAAAAATAATGTGATTCATCAATAAACATTGACCTTTAGGGATGAAGTTATTGAGATAAATGCAAGAAAATTTTAATTTACTGCAAAACTGTCAGCTTGAATCCCCCAAATGTTGTCTTCATGAAAAGTCACCTTTTTTCCCCTTGTTGGTTCTGTGCTCTTTATGATTTTACAATATGTGTGTTACAGATATATCATGCTCAATCTTTTTTACAATTTTCATATGAATGCCTGAAAAATGGATATAGCATGTAAAGTATACCTCTACATTGATTTCCATGTAGTTTATTTCAGAACACAACATATAAGATCAGAAAATAGCAAATAACATAATCTGTATTTCTTGTTTTCCTTCCTTAAAGCTGTTTTACCTTTTTCTGCTATTATGTCACAGCCGTATATAACACTGCAACTTGCCTCTTGTCATAGATGAATACTCCCCACAGCTCTGGTCTGGCAGCATTGATCATTTAGTAACTTTATAACCCAGGCAGGCCAACAGATTATTGCAGCAGACTTTTGTGTTTGCTTTTATTTGCAGAAAGGCGATGCTTAATATCAAACCCAACTCTCCTGTCCCACAGTGGTGGTTCAGTGATGTAGGAGGATCTGTCAGACCTGCCTGACAAGCAAGTGGCAGATGAACCTCTTTACAGCTCACGCTCACAAGACGCCTCAGAGGAAGGCATTTTGGGACAGGAAGGGTTAAAAGATTAGCAGACACCTTTCCTCTCCTCCCTCTTTCACACAATACAAAGCACGTTACTCTGTGCGATCAGACGCAGACGAAAGATGACTTGATTAAACATGCATAAGTAATAGTCATGGGTGCATAAACACTATTAAATTGAGATTAAAGACATGCATAATGTTCTCTGCCAGATGGGACTTCTTTTTGTGAATAAATAATATGTATTGTAAAGTGTTTTTCTAAGTGGTATGTGTTGTCATGGAGAGTCAGGTGAGACAATGGAATCTGGCATGAAGAAAACAAAAACCACAAAGGGGTGGAAATGCCAGTGGAAATGTAGCTCACGCAAAGCGAGTCGGAGCGCTTCCAGCGGGCTGAGCGGAAACCTTAAGGTGAAACACATCAGAAATGATGTGTCGCGGGTTTGATGGCCATGAAGACTGGCAAATCAGGTTTGACTGTGGAAAAAAGTGTTATTGTGAAGCCTGTGATACAAAAACACCTCATTTTCCCAATCTCTGCATTTCCATGGATGAGATGACTCTGCGCGGGGAATGGGCTGGACTCACCAGCTTCTGCTGAGGCATTTGATAACTGTCTTATCTGTAATACCACCCACAACCTAATGTTTCTCCAAAAATCCTTTAAGAGACATTTACTACATACATAGTTTCTATGGATCTTTCAATAGGAACAGTGAACTGTTACGATAAACCAAACAGTTTTTTGATAAATTAGGTTTATGCCAATGAATGCTGGTCTCAAAATTGCAAAAAGAGGAAGAAATAGTTAAAAATATGATGGAGGAGGTTTCAGAACCCTGTATGGTTTTGTCAGGAAAGACAGGTAATTGAAAGACCTTTCTTTAGATTATTTTCTGTGTCTACTTTCCCCCTTGGAGTTCTCATCAGAGTAGAAAAAATATTTAGTTCATTGGGGATTTCATTTTAAAAAAGCTTAAAAAAGAAAACATTCCTTTTAAAAATGCCAGATATGTCTTAGAAATATTATACGGAATAACGGATTACAGTGGGGAATTAGTAACTGTCCTCCAACGCATTTGTAGCTGCGCAAATACACAAACACAAGCATACATACACACACACCCTAGCACACACACCAATCCACTATAATGCTTTTTCCCCATTCAACTCATCTTCATCTCTTTTAAAAGAAACACAGCACAATCCTCAGTGATGTGTTTACACAATTCACTGCCAGTGCTGCCTCTCCGGCTTCCCTCGGATGCGTCTCGGGACTTCTGTTCTGAACAGAGCCGACACAGTCTCGCCTCCACGCCGGAGTCTCAGCAGTCAGCAGATCACATTCTTGCCAAGCCTGTTTGCCAGGAGACATCAAAGATAATTCCAATGTCCCCAGCTCGTTTTTGAGACATTGTGAAAATGAGATGACATGAGAAGTGTGGGGACCTTGAGCTGTCGCTGCCACTAGATGTTTATTGGGTGTTAGGGCAGTGATTAAAACAAGTCATCAAAAAGCTGTGATTGCCAAATCTCAGCAGACGGTACACCTTTATCTTAACTAATACCTGACAAACTTTCATAGGCGCCTCAGTTGACAGTGAAAGCTGGTTTCAATTAGGGCAGTGTCACCACTCCTGCAGCTGGGGATATTAAATATCACACATCTGCATTGATGGAGAAATCTTCAGCATCTTCTTCATCTCTGCAGCAACAGAGCAGGGAAACACTCCACATTTCAGCAGTAAATAGTATATAAAAGGTGATGAACAGGTGTTAAACCTGTCCCTAAAAGCACAGAGAAACAAAGACCTTTGGTAAAAAACAAAAAAACAAAACAAACAAAAAAAAACTTTATTTGTCGTGTAGGGACAGGAAAATCAAACATTTCAAACTATTTGGGAAGCTTATACACACATTTTAATTTTATTTTTTTTCTACAGGGACTCATTAAACAAATATGAACTCATTATAATATCACAGTGTCATCACCCGGAGGCATGGCAATAATTCCATGTTTTTCACTTTTAATTATTTTCATGTGGCCGTACATCACACAGTGTCAGTTATGCATCTCATTTCTTGTGATGACTGCAGCACAGCAAGGAAAGTTAAGGACAGCAAACTGCACCAAGAGTTTAAATGTAAAAACAACACTGGTGGTAAGGGGTACATATTGGTAATTGTGTAGTCCATGACAAATAGTCGACTTTTTATGCCAACGGAGCGCTTGTTGATGGTTCAGACACTTTTCATATGTCCAGAATATGTGTTGCATATGTCCAAACAGCCGTGGCTGCCATCTGCAACTCCCCACGTCTCTACATTCACCCATCGTCTTGCATGATCTCAATAATTCAGCCATTCATGCAAAGGAGGCCTTCTCATGAATTACGAATGGTCGTTGACACCTTCTCTGTCTGGCTGACAGTGATGGACAGTGTAAAGGCTGCTGTTAAGGGTGAGTTACGATTGGGTAGTTTTCCCAGCTGATCCTAGAACTGTTCTGTTTTATGACATTGCAGGATGTCTGAGGGTAAATGTTGCACTAACATCCCACAAACTCACTGCAAATTCCAGTAGGTGATGTGTAAAAATCTCAATGTTGTGACTTGGTTGTCATGGAGGTGCGTGGGAGTCTCTATACAAGGCGAGAGGGAGACACATTTATGTACACTGTGCCGTGCTTTCATTTGGGTAGGTTTAGACTTGTTACCTGCAGTGCTGCCAATAGCAATGTCACTGTGGGTTGTGGGTTGTCCACTCTGTCCTCACAAGGTGTTGTGGACTGAGCATTCTGGGCAGGACATTCATGCATATGCAGATACATGCATGCACTACTGTTAGCCATGTATGTATACACAAAGTATTAAGGACCATGATAATAAAAACTGACTGTTGCAATGTTATTCCACAAAAAATGTGAAATCCTGGATTTATGATTTCTTAACACGACTCAATATGCAAAATACAACCCAAAAAACCTCATCAAGCCATTTAAAAACATATCAAATTGTTGATAGTCAGTTGAGGAGAGTTTGAAATAGTGGCATGTATGTACAGCCACTTACAATGGAACTGTTTACTCGATAGATGTTAATTTGATAGAATTGTTTGACAGTGGCCATTTTAGCCAAAAAACCCCTGAGAGTGAATCATGCAAGAATCCAAGGGGCTGTCCCAATATGGACTTGTCAGAGCTGTGAGAAAAACGTCAGGTGGCTTAGTTTAGATGTAGTTTGGACATTGGCTTCATCACTGAGTCCATCTGCCTGGCGGTGACCAGCAGTGTCTGGGAGGTCCCTGACCTCGGTCTATGGCACACATCTTCCTTTTTCTCGGTGCCTGGATGAATAGCGCAGCAGTGTTCAGCTGGCCCGAGAGAGTGGATGTGACCGGGGATCCCTGCGGAGGTTGTTCTTCAGAGGCAGAGACACTGCACGCTGTGTTTGGCTTCATCTCGATCCCGAGCCCTTTTCATTCAAGCCCCCGCCTCTGCGGCCGTGCTGAATCACTTCCGTCTCTCTGTGAACTTGCTCACTTAGAGGGTGTTTTTGCGAAACCGCTCCTGGAGCTGAATCAGGGACCGAACGCACCGCTCAGGGCTGGTACGAAGCATTGGCTGCAGGGCAGGGGATGTCTCAGCTCTATTTATACTGGAAAGAGGAGCCTCTGGATGCAGTCTGATTTTCTCTTTGCATCTATCTCCCCAGTGCAGTTTCTGTGCCTCTGATTATACTGACTTCTCCAGCCATGGTAGAGCAAGTTTTCAGTGGTGTGAAAGCTTGGTCACTTATAGGAATTAGAATGAGATGGTTATGACAAAAAAAAAAAAAAAAAAACGTTTCACATGCCCAAAATTATAACGGTTAATACATTTCTATTTTATGGAATCTCGTTCACTATATGAGCCTTTATTCCTTTTGTTTTTTTTTTCAATCCTTTCTTCTACATTTCCATTTTAGGTTTAATCATTTAGCAGTGCATCTGGTAAGGTTGCAGGAACAACTACAGGCACTTAATACAACCAACCATGTGCGAGTCCTGTGTTAACTAGCACTACCACAAATACATACATTCTATGACAAATCCATAACTGAAGTTCCTAAGTTGAAAAATGTAAAAGTGCAATACAGCATTGCAACATAATCTATGAAAACTGACTTACAGAAATTGTGTGTGTGTGTGTGTGTGTGTGTGGACCTGGAGGTGGACAGAAACAGCTATGTGCAGATGGAGATATATAGGAGAAGATATACGTTTATCCTTTTTGAGAAGAATAGACGGGGAGGCACTGTATAAGGGACGTGCACACTTCCTATCTCTCTCACGCTCTCTCTTTTTCACAAGAGCATGATTTTTGCTCTCATTTCATTCCACCTTTAAGATTCCCCTGCTGCATTCTCGAGGCCACGTGAACTATCAAAAGTTTTCTTAGAGACCGAGAGAATACGCATACAGTCAAAGCGGCAGGGTGTGTTCATGATTCATGGCTGTTTTGCTGATGGCCTTAGCCCCGCTCCCATTGTAACAGCATCATAACAGGGGTAAACTGAAAGACAGCACCCACTGGCCGTTGCCCTGGATACAGAAATAAGGAGTGGACCAACAGCGTCACAGACTTCCAAACATCACATTCACGGGGGGCACCCCACTGTCGCTGCCATCCTCATTGCTCCTGTCCCTTTAATTGGTGATGAAAAGACGTGTGTTATTTGCAAGTCTCTCTGTCTCCAGTAACCCCCCCCACCCCCACCCACAAGCCCATTTAACTAATTTGACTCACTAATGGCTTCTGTGTCTGACCCATGTGACGCCCACAGCCTCCCTCTCTCTCGGCTTTGCAATCAGATTAGGAGCTTGTTCAACATGATAAAGCTCATCTCAGAGAGCCAGATGCAGAGACTGTCAGCATTATGAATGAGCTTAGGGACTGGCGCTCACATTCAAGCTTGGAGCGAAGGACTGGCATGCGGACAGAGGGAGAGAATGTGTGTGACTAAACGAGTGAGAGGGAGAGGGATATATCATTCCCCTCTGCACAGTTTAAAGCCTCTGCTCAGTGATTTCGCTTATTGATTCCTGGGTTATTGAAGCGGCAGAAAAACAACATGTTTTCTTATAATTGCGGAGTACACAGAACGAAGGTGTGAAAATATCGTGAAAATGTGTGCTAACTTTTTCCTCATCTAAAAAAAAACAGGCTGTAACACAACCGTTAGAATAGCATATATGGTGTCTTCATAGATGTCGCTTGTCATTAATGTATGGCTTGTGGGTGTTACAGCACCATGGGCAGGCAATTACTGTGAAATTTGCCTTTGGTACAACTGGTATAATTTGGTGTAGCATTCAAAGCCCTGAACTGATTTTGATATCATTTCAAGTTCTAGTTCACCAGGCTTTAGAGACTGGAATTCACAATATAGAAATATAAAGCTTCATCTAGTGCGTGTTGCAATAGCAAAAAAAAAAGTGATGTTCACATTTATCTGTGGAAAATTTTAACTGACATGCTTCTGAGAGCAGAGGATCTTTAAGAATGAATCAAGCGCAGGCAGGCAGGCTATAGGGTGGCTTGGTGGGAAAGGAGCATGGAGTGGAACATGCTGGCACTCTTTGATGTCAGTGGAGATATGTTCGTCTAGACGGGGGCTTTGAGCAGACAGGGGAGCTCAGATGGAAATCACATCAAACAGAAAAAAAAAGAAAAACAAATCTTCTAAGCAACGTTAAGCTGCTCAGGTGTGGCTTTGGCATCTGTGATCACCGTTATGGTCCACTCCGGCAGGGGCTTTTGACCTCTGGGCACATGTTGGGCAGGGATGATTTTCCTTTCAAATGTGGAGTGGAACCATGTGGAATGCTGGGATGTTGCATATAATCAACATAGGAAGTTGAGTATGCCATCAGAAATTGCAGACTGCAACCTTGCCCTGCTGATCGATTTTTAATTGATGCAAAACATCTGCACATCTGTATTACCCCATCTATTCAATTCTAATGGTCAATTTTCCAAGGCAGTAACCAGCGTCTACACTCTCCACAGTATCCGAGTTAGGTGACACCAATTTGCCTCTCAATTGCCTGTTTGCAGATCCGGATGCACAAAATGGCAGCTTTGAAGCACATTATCCTCTCTGCCATTTCTAGGGTCAACCTAAAGTTCCCTGTCTTTGTCAATCTGATTTATGGCTCTGTTGAAAGTCCCTGTTCACTTCCTTACACCTCTTGTATGTGTTTGAGATGTATTTTCACGGATGTTCCCCTGGAGATGGAAGGGTTTGATAGTTAACAGGGATGGGCTTTGGTTCTGCGGTGAACGGGATCGTCCCAGTGGCCTGTGGAGGAGGGCTTATGGAGTTTGGAGGTGAGAAGTGGAGCTGCTCTTAGACTTGGAGAAATGCCAGCACTGTATGTTCTTGCTCCACTCCACTCTGTTCCAAGAACGGCGCTGAACCGAATTCTGATTACAAATCAGAATTCTGAAACCAACATATTTTTACTAAATGCATCCAGTTTGGCTGTATCACAGATACCATGAAAGCACTGCACTGTCTGTTCTTAGTATAACAGTTAAATATTGGGATGACACGGTTAATGAATTGACACAATAACACAATAACAAAATAGAAAAAAAACAATGACCAATGACTGCCCCACTGCAAACCTCTCTGAGGACACAAAAAGCTTTCAACTCACGACTAAATATCCCACTCAAGGAACCCTGTAAATTAAAAGCTGAATAAAAGTTAGAAGAAATTCTAGAGGTATGTGGTGAATGGATTCCATTATCTCAAAGCAATCAATACACATACTTGCACATACATAATTATTCAATGTACACAGCACTTGCATAGTCATGATTCACGATAACTGTATGACTTTGCCTTTTAAATACAATAAATATTTTTTCCCCAAAGGTACATTGACCTTTGCCTTTGCAGTGGAATATTTCTTGACCTGACAGAGTTGTATGGTATTTGAAATCCTCATTATGGGAAAAAAAAATCAGTGGATTGGTAACCGAAGTCAAACTTTTTTTGGGAATGGAATTGGGGGGCGTGGCTGAAACCTGTTTTTCAAAGGCTGTGCTTCCAGCCCCTGGAGTTTAATCAGTTTCTGAGACTTGCTGCACTGCTCCAATGATTAAAAGGAAGGGCTTTTTGTGAATTGAGGCATCACATGCACACACACACACACACACACACACACACAAACACACACACACACACAGATAGCTGATATAGGCCAGATTAGAATTTATATTTCTTCTCTCCAATGAATCTGTAAACTGAGGTTCTGACTCTCTGTGGTCATTAAAGATCCCATGGCACTCACTGCAAACAGTAAGGGGGTCCCTGGTGTCCTGGCTAAATTCCCAATCAGGCTCTTTCAGTCTGACCACCTAATAATCACCCAGGTTAATTGAGGAAATAATTTGCTCCCAAGATAATTGCTTCCCCCGGGGTTACCATTGCCAAAGAGAATTGGTTCATAATTGGCCCTACCTGGTAAAATAAGGAATAAATAAAAATATGTGCTTTACTGTACGTACAGTTTATGAATCAATACCTTAATGAATGATGAAAAGTATGGCAGCTATTAGAGGCTGGTGAAGTCCCAGTCCCTTATAGATGTTTCATGTACTTGAACCTATGCCTTCTTGATATCAATTCAGTTTACATGTCAATTTTCTAACAATATAAACAACCTCTGAATGACCTGTATTCAATCATTGGACGTACTGTAATGGTATCTAAACAGCTGGTTGTAGTTTATCATGTGAGTCTTGCTCCAGCTTTGTTAATTTGATGAATTCAGGCTTTAATATTATACACACCATGATGAAAGTTTCATTTTTGATCTATGCAGAAATTTAGTTACCAAGTCTTTTTTAAAGGGTTTACCAACAAGAGCATCTGTGGAAAAGTAAGACATGGACACCAAATATTTTAAAGACAACATTTATAATAAATAACATATTAGGTATTATATATGTATAGCAATTTTGCATATCATAGAATGCATATTTGTATTATTTACATCATGTAATATAAATCACTAAGGATCTTATTTAATATAAAATTAGCATTTAATGTGAAGATCTAAATACCTGATACAGTTTTGAATGTTTGGTTACCATAATATTTACTCACCCCTTGTCTATACTCAGATGGTAGAGCAAGCCCCACCCAACAGAGACTGCACTGGGGTGAGGAACGATGACAGTAGAGTAAGCTGGAGGCACACATCCAACACTGTGGGTCGCCTGTAATGAGATCACAGAATAGAGGAGCTATTGAGCGAGTGCAATCCAACCTGCAATTTGAACTAACAAGGCCAGCCAGTTCAAAATGTTTATTTCTCGGGACTGTAAAGAAATACGCTTGTGTGTGTGTGCGTGTGTGTGTGCGCGTTTGTAGATGCACACATGAGTGTGTGTGTGTGTGTGTGTGTGTGTGTGTGTGTGTTTGTATGTGTGTGTGTGTGTGTGTGTGTGTGTGCGTGTGTTTGTATGTGTGTGTGTGTGCGTGTGTTTGTATGTGTGTGTGTGTGTGTGTGTGTGTGTGTGTATGTGCAGACACGAATGAGTGTGCTTTTGTATGTGTGCGCATGTGGGCGCAGGTGAAGACAGGCGTTTTGTGTGTATGGCATAGAGAGAGAGTGAGACAGCAAGTGAGAGAGGGAGGAAGGGAAACAGGGTAATTGTTGGGTGATTGCGAAGGGAGGGATTGGACTGTTTGTGAATTCGATCGCCTGGTGGGGGAGTAAAGGACCAGACCTCTTTCTAATACCTCCTCTGTTTCTTCATTACCCAGTCACTGAGAGCCAAAGTGGGCTACAGCTTCCACTATCACAGCCACAGGAGACTGGGGGGGGGGGAACACACAGATACTGTAGGACTTTGGGATGGGTGGGGTGGGGGGGGGAGGGATGGGGATTCATTCACAGCAAACACACACAGTCCCGCTGTTTCCTCACATGGTGGTATTGTGGACTGTCTCTGGGTCCCCGCTGTGGCCACTTCCTGTTTATCTTTCCTTCCCACTCACACTCCCCTTCCTCTTGTCCCTCTTGCTTGACGACTCTGCAGGTACACGTGTGACATCTGATCGCTCTTCTCCACATTTGCTTTTTGCTACATTTGCTCCATTGTTATTATTTCTCATTTTCAGTGGCAGTACGGACACAGAGAGAGACCGTGTGACATCATTGTGTGTGAAATGTTCTTACCAGCACGGCTGTAACCTTTGGGTCTTGACGCAAAATGTTTTCAGGTGCTTCTCTGGGTCTGTGGGGATGCTGTGCTGTGGATCTGTGCAACGTTTCTCACTGGGCAGCAGTGTGGCCTTAAAGAAAGGAGCAGGGCTTGTAACCTAGAGGTTGTCTGATTCGATTTCCAAGTGGGCCACAGCTGTTCCTTGAGCAAGGTGCATAACGAGACTTGTCTCAGTACATATTCAGCTGTCTTAATGTACAAATTTTAAGTTTCTCTGTATAAGAGCATCTTTTAAGTAATATAATGCCAGTAAAGTTCATGACGATATTTGGGTACACTCTGGCTGAATGAAACATTTAGAAACATGCTGTATCTTTCAATGCTCAATTCTGTATTATTATCATATTTCAAAATCGAAGGCATGGCTGCAAGCCAAAATTGCTTAGCCTGGGTATCGTCTTTGTAGACCAAATTAATCAGTCCCTTTCATAACAGTCATGAAATTGTATTGATGATGATCACCCCTCAGGAAAATGGAGATGCAAACATAATAATTTAATAATAATTTTATAATTTTGTTTGTGACAGACGACGAACAGGGATGTGTTACTTTTAAATTCTCCAGTGGCTGAATATTCACAAAATCACAGAAAGGCAGGCAAAATTCCATATCACTGCCTTGTCTCTCTCCTTGAGACAAGTGTGAGATCAGCCCATAAAGCTTTGGAGTTGCGGTAGACCTGATGATTGTTGCATAAGTTGAGCGGCTTGTATTTTGCGAGGGAGCAATCTAGAGAATTAATGCGAATGTTTTAATGACATGCTGTCTGCTTCATGCAGATGCAGGGAAAGGCCATGTATGGTTAATTCTGTGCTGCTTTAACTGTGTTCCTATTCCTGTCCCTTGTAGATCTGAGTAATAAGCTTTATAGTTTATTTGATGAGTATGATTAACTTCTGCTTGACCTAGTTTCGAGCATTCCCTGTGGGCCTGCTAAGGCGGAGAATTGATGAGCATAGGGGTCCGAGAGCCATATCTGACTGCCTGACTGACTGATGGATCAGACACTTGATTTCTCCGTAAATGAAGAATTTAAGATCCTCATTTGTGGATGCAGACTTTGCTAAAGGAATTGTGAGAGAGCAATAAATGAATAAATAAATAAATAAATAAACAAAACATTGAGCTTTCACTTGAAGACTTTTTGGCCGAAGGCTAACCACATGAGAGAGCCACATACCAAATTTGTATTTTTATGCTGGGAAACGCACAAAATATATATAGATGACCTATGTATAGTTGACCTACAGTACTCTAGAATATGGAAACAACATGCAATGTATTATTTTATGTGTGTTGTTCCTGCCAGAATGTTTTTCTGACCAGTGTGATCATTAAAAAAAATTGCATACACATTATAATGAATTCACATGAGAAAACAATTTATGTTTTATACTGTAGAGTGGTACTGTGCTATTGCCATGATCTTGGTGTTGATTAGCCATTATTACAGTAGTTTGCAATATGGCAAATAACTATGTGGCAGTAAACATACTGTAACTGCTTGTAATTATGCAAAGCAAAGAATTCTTGCAGGAAACTACTTCCTGTGTTGTGTCGGTACAAAAATGTCGACTTAATCAGCTCATTATCCAGCTGTACAGCAAATTAGGAATGCATTAAATTTTACCCTCACTGATACTGTGGCTTCCTTACTGTGTTCCTGTTATGCTGCTGTTCCTCAGATATTAGTCCCCTTGTCATTGTTTTCACATTCAAGCACAACTTTCTGCATGTGAAAACAATATAAAGGAAGCTTCGGGCTCTTTGATACATAATGCCTCTGTGTAATACTTGCTGTTGTTTTTGCGGCAGATCTGGCCCTTGCGTACTGCGTGACAGCTTGCAGCAGACACCTCGCTTTGTAAAAGGGATACAGCGTTCGTGTAATACTGTAGCTTGCAGCCACGGATGTGATGCCCTTTTTATAAAAGTCTGGCATGCAGAAGTTTTTGAATAATTCATGGAAGTTAAATGTAGAACAACACAGAAGGCAAAAATGTAGAAGTGAACTAATGGAATTCTTTTTTTTTTATTGCTCTTTAAGAGCTCGGAGAAATCGCAAAAAAAAGTACGCTTTTTCGGCCTCTGATACAACAAGACAATGCGTTCCTGCCTAAGTTTTGAAACAATGTCCCTCTGGTGTCAGATCCAGGAAATGGACGCTCCCTGTCCTGACGCTGGCTGCGTGTTCTACAGGCGTCTCTTCACAGCCCACTGAGCTTGTGTGTGATGCTCATGTGTACTCCACATGTGGTGCACTCTGATCTTGTTCTTTTATTGTAAGAATGTGCAGGACCCACTGGCAATGTGCTGCACGCTGTCCGTCAGAATCACCTGAACCAGGTACAGCTGCAACAGTTCAGACTAGTTTTTCCAGGCTGTGACTGGGGAATCACCATTGCTTCCTAAACTAAACAAAAAAGGGTAATTCAACATATATTGCATAGTTTAATTCCAAAATAAACGGGTGCAACTGGAAAACATGACTTGCCATCTCTCCACAGGTTTGACAGAAGTGAATAATGCATCAGTGAGACTGTCTTTCCTCACCTCAGCAACCCGTTTGGGGACCAAGGTACCCACCTGTACAGTACCTTCTGGTAATGATGAATAAGTAAACACAAGGCAGATTTCCATCTCTCCAGATGGGATCAGTAATGATTGTGACAGGTGTATGTTTTCAGGGCAAGTCTTATTAACAGCGCAACGATTTCTGGTGACTTTCTCTCCACTTCCTTCTCTTTCCTTCCCAAATACGCTATATCTAAAGATTTATTGCAGTGAAAGAGAGATATGGATGTATGCTGTGAATTGTTTGTGTGGATTGCTTTCAGAAAAAAAATTCCTTGTATTGGTGTTATTATTGTTATTGTTGTCGTTGTTGTTCTTATTATGCTCCTCTGAATTAATTCTGTTTTGCATTAAATCAGTGTGGTAACATGGTTGGGGGCACCACCAGCAGTGACAACAAATGGTGTCAAGGGGTGCTGGGAAAGGGGAATGTGTTTTGCCATTTGGCAAAGGGAAGCCTGAGTCTAAATCTTCCACAGTATGGCTGTGTGCATATGGCTGGAGCTTGAGGGCTTCCACTTCTTCACTCCATCACTAGAAGTTTCACAAAAAAGTAACACGGGGGGACAGGCTACCACAGAGAGTCGAGGCAAACCCGCCAAAGATGTCTGATGCAGCATCGCCATGCCAACAACTGTGGCATCATCCGGATTTAGAATCTGGAACCTGGAGGAGTCATTGAAATCTTAACACATTCTGTTACACAAAGGAGGGGTTCTGTAAGTGTGGGTCAAGGTAGCTTCTCAGCTGGGACCGGGATTCATAAAAATCGAATGATGAAATTGATCTAAAAGACTGAAAACTAAGAAAAGAATGAAAATTAGATATTTCATGTTTAGAATTATATATTTATTAATATTGTACATTTAATATAATATTTAAAATTTCAGAGAAA
Organism: Megalops cyprinoides; assembly: GCF_013368585.1. NCBI lineage: Eukaryota > Metazoa > Chordata > Actinopteri > Elopiformes > Megalopidae > Megalops > Megalops cyprinoides. Next base: position 18,247,514 of record NC_050583.1, on the reverse strand, counting down.
CCACCTCAACATTGCCTACTTTGAAATTGTTGGTATTCAGAGGTGTTAAATGAAGTGAGGTCTTGAAAATCAGGTAAATTCTTTACTTGTAAATATTATAATCACAAGCTTTGGTCCATATGGCATGGTGCTAACAGCTAACATGCTAGCAGAAAAAATGTGGTAGATTTTAATGGAGATATGTAAAAACAGCTGAAAGGATTCTGATTCTGGTGAAAAGGCCCCTTAAATTGCAACATTTATAGACTGGCACTCTTTCGGGCTTATCCAGATGTAGTTTATTATATTGATACTATATACATCACATCTAAATTCTGAATAACATACTTGAATGTCAGCTGTCCCATGCACAATCCCATTACTTCTCTTGAGTCTTGACTTTGCATATAAATGAATTTAAATCTATGTCATATGTATGATTATATGTCCCAGATGTCCACATGCCCCACAGCTTTTCATCTTGCTAAATCTGTTAACAGTGGTCATGGATACTTTGCAAGGCAACTTGGACTCCTATCTATGAGAACATAAAAGTGTGGTGAACTTGAAACATCATTACCTATGGTCTATTATATCATGACTACAATTCAAGATATAAATGACATGATAAATGCCAAAGAAAAATATGCATGCTCACCCCTGAGTTGTTACTGAAGGAAAAATTGCAACGTGTGTTTCTTCTATCCTCATGTTCTCTGAAAATAGGATCCAGCAGCCAAGACTCAGCCATGACAGATGAGGACTGGGGGTCACAACTGAAGCAAATACTCTTATTCATCTGGACATACTGTATGTTTATTTATTTGTACAAATAAATAATTTGTGACCTTACAACATAGACTGATATTACATAGATGTGGACCCCTTCACTTTTTGTTAAGCAAATTCCTATATCCATGCCTGCTTTCCCCAAAGTGATCTCAGCTGGATTCAGGGTTTCACTGTCCTCGCCCTATGGCCAGGACCGTCCTTTCTATTCCAGAAGGCCCAACAGGAGGGCATCTCAGCACCATCCTGTGGCCATGATAATGTGATTACCTCCCTGGAGGACTGACCTGCAAGTCAAACCAAAGATCCCAGCAGACCTGCTTCCCATTCATTTCACAAATAAATACCTTTAAATTCAGTTCAGTCCTGGAATTTCTCATTCTAGTGAAATGGAATATGACTTCACCTGAGCATTATCAACAGAATGGTCAGTTTGGTAGACTTATCAGTCAAGGTGTAACTCAATCATCAAATTAAACTTTCTCAAGTAACTTACACCATCCATTTCTTTTAAAGCAGCAACCATAGACGCATGTTGGTTTCCATTTGCAAACACTAGATGGCAATGTAGCTGGGAAGTATTGTAGTTCTATGATTTTTTTTTTCATTCAACTTGAAATGCACTCAAATAATTTTCCTCTTGGGAATCTTCAATACTTGGACACTATCACCATTGTTTTCATTGGATTTACACACAGTTTTAATTGTTTTTGTTCCCCACAGACAACAGTAATGTTTTACTCTCAGCACTGAAGTGCTGTACAGGTTTTCAGTGTAAAGTTTCAGGCCTTGCACATTGCGCAGGAGAGGGACTGAATGACAAAAACCTTAGGAACGTGATCCACGGTCACCTTGCCCCATGATTCATTGGAAACAATCACAAAGTTGCAAATTGTGTTCATTTATGCGGAGTGGGCGGCACTGAATCTGTGTCGCATCAGAAAAGCTTAAATGAAGACTTATGGCTAAGAGCTCAAACACTCTGTTCAGATTCTCATATTTGCCTGCAGCTGCTAGATATTTGAACCAGACTATTTATGGGTAGTATGAATGCTGTTGATATCATATGCTACTTTAAAGGATGAGGGTTATTCACTTACTGTATTCATCCAGTTTATTTTTAATACAGTATTATTTATTATTCTGTGCTTTGACTAGTTGAAATTTTGTGATTTGGCAAGTATCGTTTAAGCTGTTTGTTTTGGCTGACATTGTTATTTGATGTTGTAATTTGTATATTCACTGCTTCTATAATTTGTCCAATAAAAAAAATGTTAAATTTACTAACAGTATTCAACCACACAAAAGGCTGATGCGTAATGTATTTTACAAAAATGTCACGTGGCATTTAAACTCAGACAGCTTACGTGCACTTTGAGTCATTTACTCACTGGCCAGATGAAGAGCAATAAATTCAGACATAACCATTTATGATAGATCTTAAAAGTGTGTCTACAAATCTGTATGTTTTAAAGCTATGCTGCCACCTTGTGGTCTTGAAAATGTACACCGATGCTTGGGCTTTACTGAATGCACCTCAACACAGGCACAAAACTGGGTGCAGCTATAGGACATCTAGAATGGTTGGTGTGGTATTGTGTATGACATTGCTGTTTACATTTTAGTCGGAAAGTTACTTCCCAGCGTCCCCTGCTGATCCGGGTGTGGTGACAGTGAATCTGGCCCAGCCTCAGCAGGGTCTGCAGCTTTTAACTCACCTGAACGCTCCCACTGTGTGAGGACATATGGGATTCAGGAATGCAGTGGACATTGAAATGCTTATTCTACATAATGATTCATCAGTAATGTGCTTATGAGTAATGTGTTCCTGTTTATTGTCTGTTTACCTTCATTGCAGGAAAGCATGAAGCTGCATTAGTCTTTGAGGAGGAATTTTCCAGTCAGATCCAATAGAGGGCATCACAGTGTAGCTTCATATTAGTAGTAATGGACACAAACTGGTATGATACATACAAGAAAAATAAAACCAATAAATCAGTAAAAATGTATTTTAGTAAACACGGCAGTGTTGCTTTATTTATTACCTCCAGCATTATACGGTACATAGAGTACATGAACACTGTTCAAATTATCTCTTGTAAAAAGACAAAGAATTCAGCAGTATTTTTTTCCAAAATTAAAATGTCTAAAATATTGTATGTTATTACAACATATGCAAAAGCTCACATTCGGAATATGCATTGCAAAAGGCAAAGCAGCTATCTCCACAGTAAGATTATATACTTCTGTAACCCCTAATATGCTTACAACGGTTACAAAATAGTCAAACATCTAGACTGGTCATAAGCCTATATAAAATTTCCTTTAACATATGTACATCTCATGTGTTTATTTACACCGCTGAAATAAATAAAACAATGGAAATGTAAAATCAATGATTATTAGGAGTTTTATATTCTGGCTGCACAACAGTGTGGTGGAAATGATGGCAGACAAACATAAATGCCTTCGTTTCAACAACAGACGATTTGTTTGTTATGGGTTTCTAAGTTAACCAAACTGAACTTTATGAATTGGGTAATGATTTAACTTCAAGTCACATTGAACAGCACTGCCAACAAATGTCTAAGATTACAATTCATTGTGAAGTAACACACACAAAAATATGTATTCTTTTGACATTGCCAGAAAGAGGGGTACAACCCATAGTCTGTTGATGAATTTATTGACTCTAATCAAACTCATTGATGGAAACTTAAAAAGACTGAAAGCAGTATCTAGGTGTACAAATGTCTCTTTAGATTGGAATTCTGGCAGAATGTGATTTATGAGGGCTTTTGGGTTTTTCCAATTAAATTTAAAAATGCCAACAAGGACCACATCTCTAGAAAACTGAGAGAGATACATACCTATCAGCAAAACATTTTACATCGTGCAGAAATAAAGTCTTTGCACATAAAAAATGTGCAAATGATTCAGCTAAAAGGTGCTTGTGAAATTTTCTTCAGCATTACATTTTGTATATTCCACTAGCAGTATTTGACACTTGACACTGACAGAATTTTGATTTCAAGTGTCTGATCAAAGGTGCAATACTCATTTAAATTATGATTTAATTAAAGTTAAACTTACAGTTATTTATTTATCTTCCATGTTTAAGACAGCTCCAAAGCATCAATAGAAGAAACATACTAAAATGGATAAGTCAAGGCGTTAGGATGAAATAATGTTTTTTGTTGCAGAAAACAGTGACACTCAATGATGAAAACTGGCACAAACACAAAAAGCCATCATTTGGATTACAACTGACCAGTTTGAATAGGTTAATTTTCTGAATATTGATCTTTTCAAAATAATATTGTTACATATTGTTATAATACTGTTACATATTATTATGACAACCAGGTTTCTACAATTGGCCGTATACATATAAATGGTGCAAATGTGTTGCCTTTTTGGAGAAAACAATGCATCACCTCCTTGCAAGGAATGTAACGAATTTTAAAGGTGCACTTAGATGTAGCACCGCCTCCAAAAAGCCAGTATTGCTAATGGCAATAGAAACACAGAAGCACCAGAACCGTGGTATGGCCATATTGCAAAGTGACCCAGGACAATATATAAGGTTGTCAGGTTCAAACTGTGTAATGTTGCACAGATGTGAATTCATTGCAAGAATGAAAACCTTCACATTTTCTTCAACAAAAAGGTTCACAATCTACCAACACAAAAAAAAACCCTGAAAGGTAATTGATGTAATTGTTCTTGGAGAAATGTTTGCAGTTAATTGCCATATCATGTTAGTTATATTTCATTGGATCTGTGATTAGCCAGCTCTAACAGTTCTGTATTTTCAGATTGTTTTAATGAATGTAGCAACCAGATCTTTAAAAAGTATTGTTCAGAAGTCAACATTCTGAGGCTGGGAATCGATATACATATATATATATATATATATATAAAATATCTCTCTCTTTGTTTTTAACATGATATTCCATAACCACATTTTTTCCCTACAGCATACTACAGGTATGAATTTCTTGTCTTTTATAATTGAGAAGGTAATAGGCAAGCAACTGCTGCCTTATTGTATTTGTGTACATAAGGATAAAGTGTATTTGTGTCCATAAAATATAAATAAATAGAAACTATCTCTTTTATTTTTTTAAACTATAAAGTGCTGAATATATTGAATACTGTTAACAAATAAAATAATGATTTGAAATTATTCTGCACATAAGCAGCATGATTAAGCCATGTAGTACTCCGTAATAACACAAAAAAGAGGAAACCATGACTATTCTGCAACTTACACACTCACATCCAACTGAAAACATTTATCATCAATGAACACTCTTTCATGCATCACCCACACAAACATGTGTTTCATCACGTATTCATGTAAATGCTTGTACAAAATATAACTGCATTACTAGGAGATAATGTGCAGGGGCTTCTTCTGTAGTCTTCTGGTGCGCTGTTCAAATGTAACCTTGCAATTACAATCCAGGAGTGTTTGATAATGTTACTTACACATAAGAGACTGTAAATACAAATCTCATAGAGCAGGAATAGCATTGACTGACTGCTCCAGAAAACACAAGACTGTACAGAACTTTGATTCCACATTCACTTTTGGCTATACCGATCAAGCTTACACCTGATGATGAATTCTCACTACTGCTCCTGCTAGATTCTGTTCTGTGCGACTTGTACTTATGGTATTCAAAACATCTTTGTGCAAACATTTTTTGAATGGTAAGAAACATGACAAACACTTCTGGATCAAAATCTGAAGGAAATGTTGTTTTATGCTCACCTAACATTATTGTAGTTGCCTTTAAATGGGTAGAGAATTCTGAGATTGAGGGATGCACAAGAGACTTCCAGCCTGCTTCCCTTAGAATCCCATACACACATACATTACTTACCGATGGGAACATATTAACACTAAGTGATAAATGCCAATCCACAATAAAATAAACTACAATAAAAATTTCACAGTGAGGGAAATCTAAAAAGAAATAAATGTCAAATTGGTGCAACAAACATGATTCAGATAAGGAAAAAAAAAAAAATCAAAAACAAGAAGAAAACTAAACAGGCTGTTCATAGAGGTGTTTGGACAGGGTCCTTTCTCTGTAGACTGCTAATGCACAAAATGCTAAAGTTATAACCTGGAGAGGAGCAGGAATGTTGTATCACCATCTCCCAAAGTGTAAAACTCAGTATACAACACTACAACGGAACTAAAAAGGACACAGCCACACAGTTACTCCTCTCCCTTTTGCCTACAGCTGGGCCTTCCTGGTTTATAAGCTTACGGTCTGCTGGAGACCCTCTCTGACTCTCCCTCCCCGGGGGGCCAGCGCGCACCCCTCAGCCCGGGCCCCGGGACTCAGCAAGGGGACGAGGACATCTGGTCGTAGTCGGGACACTTGAGCAGCGCGGGGTAGTTGGAGTTCATCTGCAGGGAGGCCTCGCTGGAGATGTCGGAGGGGCTGCGGCCGCGCACCCAGGCGTCCGGGTGCAGGAACTGGCCCGAGTAGTCGGAGCAGTTGCTGAGGCGAGGCCGGTAGAAGCCCGGGTGCGGCCGGTACATCTCCTCTGCCGTGTACCTCTTCATGAACAGGTAGACGGACATCACGCCTGCCGTCTGCCCACACACACACAAACGGGCAGGGGTGACAGAGCAAGAATCAACATCAACATCAGTATGTATCTTACACAGCTTTTTTCCATTGCAGGTGAAGCAAGACAAAATTGTATAGCCCTTGCAGATTATGCTTGAATAATGACATGATCATATAGTTACTGTAATTATCTTCCGATCTTACAGATACAGGCTAACTGTTACCTCTGTGATGCACATGCTATGAACCTAAACCTCTGTGTAGCAATGGAAGTATGAAAGAGCAGCATGATAGAAACAAGCTCACTCCAAACAACATTCATTCAGGGGGCTGGGTGGGGTGGGGTGTGGCCTACCTCCGTGAGCAGGAAGGAGATGGCAGCAAAGGCGAAAGACCAGCCGTACTTATAGCTGAAGTAAGCCTCGTTGTTCTTGGTTCTGTTCAACACCTCATCATTGATGCTGGATATATATAGCACCAGGCCCACGACCAGGGACAGACCTGATTCAGACAAAGGAAAGGGAAGTCAAGTCATGCTATGAAGCACAAAGGTGACTGTAACTGTATTAACAGGATGGCAAAGAGTGTGATCAAGGCCCTGTCTAATTTTGGTAGCCTTCTACGCTTCACTCTGGCAACATTTTCAATTTACAATTTACATGCAGTAGAACCTAAGGTTAGGAGTACTTTCTTTATACTATTTCACACCCATTCTGCTGTTCATGTGCTATATCCACTACTAACTGTGCGGCTGTAGCAGCAGTTGTAGTTGCCATGGTAGCAGCATCACCTGAGAGGATGAAGAAGATTCCTGACACAAAAGCCAGGATGGTGCGGTGGGGGCGGATGTGTCCGATGTTGTTGAGCACAAAGCCAATAAACATGAAGAAGAGACTGACCAGGGGAAAGGGTGTGGCTGAGCGGATCATCTCTGGAGCAGAGGAGAGAAGACCAAGAAGAGAGGACCATGTGTCAATCATGAAATTCCTTACAGGTGATTATGAACAAACAACAGACATAGAAAAATCCAAGGATTCAGGCGTACAGGTCTTCCCAAATCCTCTCTCAGCCACACAACAAAATTGTGCTAGTGCAGATCCACTCAAGAGCTCTACAGGCAACATGATGAGCCTAGGTGAGGTGAATGTTCTCATTAATCACTCTGAAATGCATTCCGAAACTACTAACTCTAAGTAAGCACTAAATCTTTACATGGCTCCATAAAATAATGCCTCCACCACCCTGTGCTATTCCCAGCTCGATTATGAAAGAGCAAGACATCATCACAGACTGCATTTGACCTCCACTCAAATGCCGACACAGACCATAAAATAGTTTGTGGTGTCAGCAATGCTGCCTGTCTGTTTATTCTAAAACTGCAGGCAATTGAACCACGTCATTTTTCCAACTCATTTTGATAAACTCTATATTTATATAATAAAATTTATTCATGAGTGCGGTCAAAGGTTGCCTGTGCATGGGACATGATTAGCAATCAGCAACACAGATCTGAATGCCTCTTCACTGACAGAAGAGTGTGTCATTGATCACTGTCAACTGTTCCAGACCTTCCTGGTTCAGTAAATTACCACCCCCCTGTCACCTTCCTGTATTTGAAAACCATGACTTGCATGCATTGTTCTAAATGATATAATATAAAATGATGAAACACGTTTGTTGTCCTGTGTCACAAGCATCATTGCTAGGGTTCCCCACATCGATAGAGCTTTGGCTATCACATTGGAATTTCAGAAAGTGTTAAGGGTGTTCCATTGATAAATATGCTAATATAGGGTGTTCTATCTTAGTATCACTTTCAGTTTGCGTCCTTAATTGAATTCATACACGTTCCATCTCCTTTCTCCATATTTCATCCACTTTTCTTCTCATGCTCCCCTCCTCTGCATGTCTCCCCCTACCTAACGACACCGGTATTACATTAAAGTCCACAGAGGAAATTGGCAGCAAGTCAAGGAATTAACCACACTTAATACTATAAGTCATGTAAATCTATGCACGGAGCATTTTTTTTCCCAATGAGCAATGTAAACATATTTTACATGAACATATGTACAATGAACATTCGGGCTCAACTGGGAAATGAACCACACATTATAATCATGAGCTGATTTTGATCAGGGTAGTGCCATGTTCAGTACCATGTATGGTGCCCAGTTAGCTATCCAGCTTCTTGAAGTATTGTACTATGCAGTAAACTACAACACACTGCACACTCTGCGACAGGCTGGCAGCTGTGACTACTAGGTTTCACTTTTTTCTTAAAAACTATGAGAATTATTGCATAAAAACAGAAGAGCACTTGGTACATAGCATTGCTTCCTGTGCTGCCCTCAAACTCATCCCTGTCAGATGCTGTTATTTTCCCTTTCCAATTAATTACAATTGATTGATTAATACATGGGCAATAAAGGCTGTTTCCACTCTACATACAAAGGTGGCTTTTGAGAGTACACCTCAATTATGGGGTAAGGTGTGTACCTATTTCCTTTTATAGTACTAATATGTATTCAGGAGTCATGCTGGCAGTTGGGGTAGTGGGGTGGAGACAGACAGGTGGCTGGAGGGTGGAGTAGGGTGGACTAAGTCACTGCTATTTTGCATGGGTTTGGTGTCAGACTCGCTGTCTCAATGGCATGTCAGAGGGATAGTGATCACGCTGCAGAAGGGAGAAACTTTTCCAGGATCAAGAACTGAACATGAATGGCTGCCTCTCATTTCCCAGCCCACTGGGTCGCAGGTCCCTGTCAGCTGCCACAGCGACAGCGGTGCTGTGCTCTGCTCCAATCAGAACAGCCCAATCACTCATATCTCCATCGCTGTGGCTATATCCCCCCCCAGTGGAGCGCACATACCTGATGCGGGATATCTAAAATGTCATTCTACAGGACTCAATCCAATATTGCCATGGCATAAAATCCTTTACAATCTCCCTCAGGTGTATTGCCCTTTCACTGAGCGAGCTGAGGTCACTGTACCGTGTGTTTGCGCAGGCGCGGTACAGCGCCTGAAAACTGTGGAGGTGGGGAAATAAATAAATGGCTGGGGTTTGACTTAAATTGTCTGTGCTTGTTTAATATAGACAGACCAGAGCTATCGACAAAGCCCTGAGTGCAATGCCAACTCTCCTAAAAGCCTCCTTAGGGCCTAATGATTTCCGTGTTTCAAACAGACTGGAAAGGGGCGGAGTGGGTGGGTGGGTGTCGGCTGGGGGGGCGGCGCGCGGCCTCACTCACTCAGCACGCTGACTGTCGACTCGGAGGTCATCTGCACGTTCATGGGCATGACGTACTCGATGGTGAAGCAGCGGCCGGTCTCCTCCCCTGGAACAAAGCAGACGGCAGACGCATTTCACACAAACGTGGCCCCACCGCGCGCTGACATCAGCGCCTGACCTGAGTCACAGCCACGCAGCTGGGGGGGGGGGGGGGCTCAACCGTCTCATAAAGATTGTTTTTCTTTTTTTTTTTTTTCATTTTGTTTGGTGGGTGGAAAAGCAATAAAAAGTAAACCCGGGCTAAAAGAGATGGATTCTGTGAGTTCGAGGCACTCACACACAAACTCAAGCCCAGCGTGGCGTTTCATGGCTCAGACCGCTTTCCTCCTGGATATACAGAAATCTAGACACAGTGTTCAAGTTCTGATTCTGGCATTCCCACGTTCAACAGTTTTACAGAGTTGTAAATCCGCTATGACCTTGTTCATCAATGTTGCATTCTTTCAGTTCTTTAATGAGCTACATTACACACAGACAGTGTGTCCTTAGCAATGTAGATGATAGTATGAACAAGGTTATAGCAGATCTTAGCTGAGACTCTGGTCTCTGGTTATATTTCAACAGTCTGTCTATGTGCGAGACTATGTGTGTGTGTATGATTGTATGCAATGTGAGTCAATCTGTATTTGTTTGTCTGTGCACGTGTATGTGTGCTTATGTGTGTGAGTGTCCATGTGAGTATGTGTGGCAGAGTGTACGTATGTATGTTTGTGTGTGTGTGTGTGTGTGTGTGTGTGTATGTGGGTGTGCACACGCCCGTGGGATGCTATGTCTCATGCAGACTGTCAGCTACTCTCCCTCCTAACAGCGGGGGTCCTTTCCACATCTGGAGAAGAATCTCTAGTGTGTAGAAACATTACCCCCTATGCCTCCCACTCAAGCCTCAGTCAGGTCCGTGTAGCTGCCTAATTTAATTAATGAAAGGCCTTACTGCCCCTTCAGGGGAGCACACTTTGCCATATGGAACAATGATAACAGTTCCATGCTAGCGCGCCTTTCCTCAATCCCCTTAATTACTTATCCAATCAACTCCCTAATCATCACCAATGAGGTCTGCTCATTTAAAGGTCAGACAAGTTAAATTATGCTTTATCTTCCATTGAGGAATTCATACAGTCAGCTCCTACAGCTCCCCATTCAAACATGTATGGTCCAGAAGCTTGTTGAAAAAAAAGGATTTAATTCATATTGGTTAATGTAACCAGCAAAAAAGGGTAATTTTCAAGAAAGATTTTTCATTTCCAAGTGGAATCTAAAACGAATTTATAATGCGGTTATGATGTCAGGACTTGCAAATTTAATCTTTCTCCTCCCTGTTTTTGAGAGGAGATATTTACACATGCCCCCTCAAACCCCTTCTTAAATAACATTTACAAAATAGCAGACAGCCCTAAATTACACAGGGATTTTGAAAAAGGATTTTAAATTGTGTTCCCTGACAACTATTACCATGGCAACGCAAAGCTGCTGTGAAATTGGGGGGTGTGGGGAATTAAATTAAGCTTTGGCTGCCAGTGTCAGACATGTCATTGAGGAGTCAGAAGATGCTATATATCAACGAATATATGGGAGTGCTGCATCTCCAACAAGTACATCGCTCAGTAAATTATCTCTAACGACTTCAACACACAGTACTCTATCAACAGCTACTCAAACATACAGTACCATACTGACAATCTAAGTGAATCCATGAGATCTAAATAAATAAAATGGGTGTATAATCATTCTGACCAGCTCCTCTGTCTCAATGGTGACACTATACAGAAGCGAGGTGTCTGGGTCAAACTGGCCCGCCCTCTCAGTTAGGCAACAAGGCCGCTCAATACGTAAACACATTTGTTGGTCCATTTGCCCCACTGGGCAGCGGCGTTGGCGAGGCCACACAGGATCCATGTTGGTGACATCACCCTCTCAGAATAATCCCATGTCAGATATATGTTTCCCACATCGAGGGCATGACCGATATTGATGTGGACAAGCTGCATGCTGCGCTCATGCCTGTGAGTCAATGCTGGAGATGGCAGGGTCTTTGGCGGGGTGTTTAGATTCATGTTGCTGCCATCCCTCAGATGAAAGCTGTTACTCCCTAGCTCTGTCACTGAGTGCCCGTATTTCTCCCCAAGGCTCCACTGCAGCCCAGGGCCACTTCGGGAGTGGGAGGAGGTCAATACCTGGTTTAACGGAAGGCAACACTCGGTCAGCTGCTGGAGTCTCTACAGAGGAAAGGGTTAAAGTTAGTGTCTTTGGCTGCACCGAGAACGATCAGCATGCCACACATGAAGGGAGAGATGGCACATTCCCAGGAGAAAAACAAGACACCCATGCAGTGCCCAGAAGCCCAATCCAGCATGCCTAGGTGCGCGCAACCAACACAAGGTTCCTCACACTGCCTGTTTACAGCCCTCACTACAGGAGGAGATGCAGTCATCTACGGGAGAATAACAGGCAAGGAATAGCGAGGATGCTGCCACGCCATGAATGATTCAAGAGAGGATGCGGACCGTGCCGGAGAGACAGAGGGACAATCCAGTCGATTCTTTGGCTGCGAGGGTCTGCGGCATTCTGGCTCTGACTTTAAAGGCGTTAGATCAATGCGGATCACTCGACAATGCTCGTGTAAGAACGAATAAGGCAGCGCGGAACATTTTCCGCCATCTGGCTGAACCCGAAAGCGGAGCCAGTTCAGTGAGCTGTGAGACACAGGGCAGACAATGTGTGCCTGTAAATACAGGGGGGAAAGAGGGCGCGGGCGATGCCACATTTTCCATTGATGCTGGTGTTTGCAGTGATACCCACACGTGCATGCTAATAATAATCATGCCACCCAGCTGAAAGTGATCTTCACAGCAGTGCTGTGATATTTTGTGCTTGCCGAGTGATTGTCAGGAATTCCGGCTAGCGTCAATGGTGCAGCAGAATGTGGCATGCAAGGCCAATGTAAAGCAGCACAGCATCGGGGGGGGGGGGGGGGCATCACTCTTAATTTCAATGACATGGACTAAATTAACAGTGTATAAAAAGGTCATCAGCAGCCTTTGTTGTCAACAGAAATGATAGATGCATGTTATCACCAAAAAGGACATTGAGGAATACGGTGACCTATGGCTTTGTTGTGTTTCATGTATTCGTGCCATGTTTTTTATGCAGCTGTAAATTAAAAAAAGACATTTTTGTCAGCTGTCAAAGTGGACATGTCAATAACTTATGTGGAGGATGGTTTGTGCTTTTATGGTCTCAGTTACTAACTTGACATCTGTATTTATGACTGTCCTTGTTTGCCCCGACCTAAGGACAGATCCAACTGTATGCTTATGCACTGAACACAAACCAAAATATTTCACATGTCAAAAAAATCAAATAAGCTTAATTATGTTAATTGAAAACAGGGCTATTGAAAAATAGCCAGAGTGCAGTGCGACCCTCTAAGTGGTGCATGAGAGGACACACATGCCAAAGAGAAGGTCATTGCGGGATCAGAGCGTCGGAACGGGAATCGGACCCAGGGCGGGGTGGGACGGGATGACGAGGGGAAAAGGGCGACCGGACTCACCCGCCAGGAAGCAGACCCTCCACAGACCCGAGTGCAGGGACATCTTGATCTCGGTGCTCTGGTTGAGGGGCAGGATGACGCCCTCCTCCAGGTAGAGCCAGTAGTCGGTGCTGACGGCGATGCCCAGGAGCCCCAGGCCGCACACCGCGAACACGCTGCTCAGCAACGTCAGGGCTTTCCTGCCGCATATGCTCATTCCACAAAGTCTCCAGCAGGCGGTGCCGTCAGCAGAAAGGGGAGCTGCACAAATAAATATAAGAAATAAATAAATTAAATAAATAAATAAATAAATAAATACAAAGGCAGCATGGGGTATGGTTTCAGGCTTTATCACAACAGACAGCTTGGGACTGATGCAAATGGAGCAATGAGCCAATGAGCACAAGTAAAAATGCACTGAGCAGAAGAGCAAACTCTTCTCCTCCCAAAAACCGTGCCGTCACAAGGAGAGGCACAATTTCTGTTGTTTGTATAGTAAGCCAGGTGCATCCACGACTGATTAAGAATGAATGAACGATGACCCAGCTTTAAAAATATGTCACGTGACCGTAGTACCATGCGTGAAATCAAAATATGAAGCATTCTCCTCCTTTTTGCATTATATGCAACGCACATCTCTGTCTGCATACTAGCCTTGATTTTTGTGCATTTGCTGTAAGGTGTTCTTTAAGAGTGCCGCATTGCCTAAGCACATCGATCTGCTCTTCAAACTGCTGCGCTGCCCTTGGATTATGTTACTCGGATGACTGCTCCGGCTTGTTTTCGTGCCATGGTAGTGACAGAAGAGACAATTCCCTGTCCAAGAGTGCCATTTAAGCTTTACTACAACGCAGGGAAGATGAAGCACAGGAAAGACATCCTTGTAAACTAGAGCCTAAATGTTTAAAACTTTTAAAAAATTAGGGCAGGCTGCCACTAAACCACAAGCGGTTGCTCTTGCCTCACAAACGTCAAGTTTGACGGCCCTGCAGAAGACAACAGCAGGTTTTCATTAAAATCCAAGAGATGTGCCGATATCTATATTTAATAAGAGAAAATACAGTCTGAAGCATAATACATCTACGGTGATAAGGAATGATATACTGTAATACTGAATATCAGCATAAAGTTGATGTAGGCTGTTGACAGTTCTAAGGCCTTTGATGGCGGGTGCTATTTCGGTCATGCCACATGCATGAAGCATATTGCTGTCAAACTTGGCTCAGTGTTTAGCTAATGAGTCAATTTGCATAAATGAGCATATTATTGTAATCTTTCGATCGGGATGACTTGCAAAGGGAGAGCCAATGTGACAATGTGTGATTTTTGCATAATGCATGTACCATGTGTGCTGTAATAAGAGCTTATCAGATTTCTCAAATTGCTTTGCTGCCGGCTTCATTGAGCCATAACCAGATTGGAGGGATTGTTATTAGCTGAAGAACTGGAAAAGAGTTGATAGCATATAAAGAGGTATGCAATGATTTGAAATGAATGGCTTTCACTACTTGCCGAAATCCAGGATCGTTTAAAAGCTCACAACTGCATAATTAAATTACGAGTCCTGTCTGTTGGTCCTGTCTTCCACTTCAACATAAAAGACAAGCAGGTCTCTTACAGCAATTTGCACAGCCTGCAGGTAAACTAGTGAGGAAATTACATTGACTGTAAATTAATTACAGTGTATTTAAAAAGTACGGACACTGAGGCAAGGAACCAGTGGTACATTATTATTCTTGAGAGTGGCAAGAGCTGACAGCCACAGAGAAATTGTGTGAAACCTGATGAAATGTCTGTGCTCACACCCATATAATCACTGACAACATACTGGTTTGGCGCTGCGAAAGCCTTGCAGTGCAGCAGACTCACTGTGAACTTGGCTGTCTGAGCGGGATTATGAAAGGCAAGTGTTGAAAGGGAAGTGTTTTAGTGAAAGAGGTCTCTGTTCTCTGTCATTGTCTGCCCGCTGTCGGGATGCGGACGGAGAGAGTGTGTGAGAGGAATCGGAATCAGTGTCTGGTTTTGACACATCAGCTGCTCGACACCACATCCAAGCGATGGTAGATTTGAACTGTGTTGATATTGTCAAATGGCCTCAGGATAGTGACAAATCAGATTTAATCAATACAATGAAATCATACTAAGACTCAAATGGGTTAAACATCATTTTATGGCATCCTTCAGTTGTAAAAACTGTAGAAGAGCTACACTCTTATGTTTTGAAATACATTTCTGCAGGGGTGTCCAAGGGATGACAGCTGAGGTGGTGATTGCCTTGACTGCTAAATCAGCAGTTCAATCTGCTTTTGCTTAAGGTAGAATATGACCAATGTATTTAGCCTTCAATGTCACTGGCACAGATTCTGCTTTGGGATGACCAGAGGACAGTATCAGAGGACAAAGCTCCCTGTGATCTGACAAGTGATATCTCACAGTTGGAATGACAACCGAGTGGGGCAAGCTGAGTACAGGATGGATGTGAAAAGTCAGCTGGAAAGAAAAGGTGTGTGGGTAACTGTCTAATTCCTAATTAGACAGTTAAACAGAGCCAGTCTGGCCAAATCAAGAACAAGTTCTTTCTCCCCTGACAGTGAGTAATCCTCTATGTATCATAATTCAATAAGTCATAAGACGTTCCCTCTAAGACTTGAATTTATTCATTCATTCTTTAATTTTCAACTAATTGTGACATCAAGGCCAGCATCGCATGGCGTGCTAAACTACCGTAATGAAGGACTCAATAGTAAAAGAGAAATGCAGCTCACACACTGGGCCAGTTAAAATCAAGGGATAAAAGGGCTGAGAGGCGCTGAATGTCAGGCCGAGTGACCGGTGCGAGAAACGAAATGAGCACATTGTGAAACTTTCATGGGTGGCGTGGGAGAACAACAGCAATCAGCTCGACTCCCTTCCCTCTGATTTCCTCCCATTCCTCCGCTGCCCAGCACTATGTATTTGCAGGTGACACAGATTGCCTCGCACCATGATTCTTCTGCTCCATATTAACACCTTTGTTGAGCTCCCATTTGTGCTCCTAAGTGCTCATTACCAGCCGTAAGGCTGCACAACTGCCCCACCGTGTGTGAGTGAATGCATTAACCGGTGAATGAGGGGAGCTATTAAGCACCACCACACTTCCGTAGTTTCTGGGCATTGGAAATAGCTCTGAACCCTCACCTTCTCCTGTACCCTCTTCCTTGCCACTCTGTCGCTCGCTCCTTCATCGTATAATGGACTCCCGTGCAATCAGACAGAAATAGCAGCGCGGACAAAAGAGTGTGTGTGCGAAAGGGGCGGATGGAGGGAGTGCAATAAAAGGGTTTCTACTTGAATCCTGTCTTTCAGAATATGGGGCTTTTTACTGCAGGAGAGTGCAGAGGGTTATAGCCTAATCACAGACGTCTGCAAATGGACACACTGGATGACAGAGAGACTGGACGGAGGTCTAACAGCCATGGCCAGTTATAGTGGGGTAGATCCAGGTGATGGAACTGTCACCGGCCTGAAGGGGTAAGGAGGTGGGGAGGTGGGTGTTGGCCCTGTTAGTCGTACTGCATGTGCACCGTTTATACACCATGTAATGTACATGCATGAATATTAAACCACTTACAGAGCGCAAGTGCTTTAGTAGAGAGAAACAGTTTAATATGGAATAAATCATAGCATATTATAACGTCAAGGCAAACCCAGCATACATGCATGTAGCGTATGTTTTAAAACATGAGAATCTCAGTATTCAAAAGCATCTGTTCTCGTGACACCTTCACAGTGATTCAGTTCAGTTCTTTCTTTCAAACAGGTGAAATTAAATCTTTAAATGACAGGAAAACAGCCTTTATCTTGGAACAGTATATAGTGATTACTGGTAATTGTAGGGTGCTGTTTTTTCTGTCTTGGTAGATTGGGTGCCTGTCAAGCTACCTGTCTTTTCACTCCTCGTTTTTTACATCAGACATTTATTACCTCTGCTTGATTAGGTGTTTAGACATTTTCCCACATCAATATATACAGCTAAAGTGGGAACTTAAACACCATGCGGACAAAACAGGTGCTCTGCTGTCATTCAAATGGTCTTCCACCAGAAACCATGTTTTAAGTGTTTGATCGCAGGAACTTATGTAAATACCATATAGATGAAAATCAACTAATAAAACATCTTCTGTCTGTGAACCATTACAAGTCTAAAGGAATTAAAACAGATTTATCTTCCAGGTGCTGATATTTTGCAGTCCTTGTAGCATGAAAGTGTTTTTTTTTTATTAGAATTAGCTCATCTTTCCCAAACAGCCTATGTAGAGCACATTGGCCAATTTTTCTCCAAAAGGTTTGCTGTGATTATGACCTATGATGTTGTAGCATGAAGCTGCTTTTGTCAATGTGAGTTTTTTTGTGTGCAATTCTATTTGCAGTTATGTTTTATTTTGGCAACTGTAAACGTAAAATGATGGGTTTGCGTGATCTTTCTCTGACTCTTGTCATTGGCTTTAACTATACTTTATCACACGTTATTTCCTTCTGTCACTCATTTGTACTGTTTGCGTCATACTTTCTGCCTTTATTCTATTGTGCTTACCATTGCTACTCCTGTGTTACTGCTCTCCTGAGTAATCCTTTTACCTTGGAATGCAGACTGTGCTTTTTTTGAACATTCTTTGTGGGCGTACCCACGATAATACCAAGCATCTCCTACCAACCATCTACTTTCTTCCAGTTTCTTCTCTGTGTTGCCCTTTGCAGAACGCTTGTTAACATTCCAAAAGGGGTTGATAATCTGATGACATGCACATGTGGGCTCGGGAGAAAGGTAAATCAACAAATAATATTCTATTAATGGTCCAATTATACTGAAGTCCTTTGGGGTATTTGGGGGATATTTGATTGACGGTTGAAATATTCTTGTGAAATCGCATACATCAAATAAATAAGTGATGACACCATGGCAAATCTTCTTCAAATCCCTATCTGGAGAAAAGATGGCACCGCTCAATTTTCCAACCCAAAGGTGAGTCCTGAATTTGCGCTCTGCAGCTCAGTGGGTTCTTTGATATTAACTGCATTTAGCACTTCTTCTTTTGTTCTTGTTTTCCCAATAAGTATGCCAAATTTCCTTGCTCACCCCCTCACAGAAAAAAGACCATTTCGAAATGATAATGTGAATGTTTCATCCAGGTGTCGCTACGGCCTGCCTCCCATTACCCTGGATGGTATTATCTAAGCTGAACTGTCAACTGTTTGAAAGGTAATCAGCCTGCTTTCCCAGCAGCTGCAGTGTTGCTTCTCTCTTCTCCTCAAAGAATTGAGAGATTTCATTTTCATTTCCGCTATCATGATTAGCAGTTAGGAAATGCCAGAAACAGTGTTGAAACACACGCTAAAATGAATTGATTTCCTTCTTTCATAAAAAATAAACCCATCCAAAAATGTCCTGCCTTCATCATGTATACATCACATATTTAATATTTAATATTTCAACTGTAATTCTCGAGCTTACACATCACTTCTCTTTGGGGAATATGTGGCCTACGCCAGCTGTTCAGTGCAACTTACATGTCTGAAAGCATAGTTAGTGTCTGCACATGATGGCTGAAGGACATGCTTCCAAAGTAACACACACACACACACACACACACACACACACAAACAGACACACCTGTGCACATATATGTAGGTCAGGGAGACTCATGCGCAAGTGCAAGTTGAAATGTCCATCAGATGCGCGTCGGTCCCAATATCCTCATGAAGAGACGTCATCAGGTCAGAGACGGACATCATTACACAAAACTGTTCCAAATACTACAGCAGCTGAAATCCCACCAGCGTGTATGTATGGCCACAGCTTTGGGACTGTTTGAGACAATGCTACACACCAGACAGGGTGCAGAACAGACCCCCCCCGTGCAGAGTGTGAACACAGTGCATCAGCTCCAGCACTGGGCACATTGTGTCCATTACTGAGCTCTGTGTCCAGTCCCAAAGGAGAGTCCAGTTACACAGTGCACCACACCACCAGAGCCCTTTCTCCGAAAGACAAGAGATGTAGGCGGGCTTTCTATCCTCTCCTTTTGTGCTCCACCACTTCAGCTCAGTCATCAGGGGAAAGATTGAGGCCCCCACTGCACCCATAGAGTAAAAAAACGAGAAGGGGAAATGAAAGGCTGAAGGACATCACTCTGTCATTTGAATTTTCCATTTCCTGAGCATCCATTTAAATACAAAAGCAGGCCAACGAGCTGATTGAATTTTGAATACTAATAGAGTCTCAGTATTGTTCAGCACCACATGAGAGCATAAAGAGGAGGGTTTAAGAATGTGTGCATTGATTAAGGTTGCTTATTATGTTTTCAGGCCATACAGTGCCTTGGAAATGATACACAAAAAAGGCTGAAATACCTGTATCCACCAAACCCCACTGGGCAGAATATATTGGATATGCTATTGAGCGGCAGGGCCCGGTGTAGGAGATACTATTGCTTCTCACAATGAATAACACAGAATATAATACAGTTATGGCGTTGGCAACCAAGAAGAAAAACAAGGCACAATGCAAATTTATACAAGCAACAAAAGCAACATTTCAGTCAAAAAAACTTATTCAGGTTGCGCTTTTGGTTGGAGCACGTCATTTTCCACTACCTCACTAATCCTGAACCTGAATAACTGTTGAAAGTCAAACTTCTCCACTAAGGGGCTGACGTTGTATGCGGTAGCTGAACTGAAGTGGAATGTAACAGTATCATTAAAAGTAGGTCAGTTCTCTGCCCGTTCAATTAGCACACATCCAGTCTAATCAAGCTCACATAAATCACATCCGCTTTTGTACTGCAGTTGCAAAAGAACCAGCACTGGATCACTGAGGAGCAGGGCGTTTGAGCTATGGGAGTAATTTCACAAAGTGAGGATACTTTCATTAAAGGACATAACATGCTGCAATTGAGTAAAGCTGGAACTGGAACCCTTCCGCCCTTCCATATAACCTTTCATACAGTAGCTTGTGGCTGTGAGTTCCCCATTCCGGTTTCCACTGTTTGCAGTTCTAGTTAATTCATCCATTGGTAAATGAATCATCCCCTTGAGAATCTATCTGTTGGAAATGCCGCAAAGAGAGGAATAAAGCAAACTGGAGTATACAACTTTCAGTATCTTATATGTGTGTGTGCAATGTGTTGTACCCCATAAATAATGTTGTCACACATTCTGCAGGTCTCAAACCAAGCAAGATGAAGAAATCATTCAAGCTGATAAAACAGAGGAGTGAAATAACTGAGAAATAAATGTTTCAATTAACATGTGAGATGAGAGAATCAAAAACCCTTTTCTCTTTTTTGTAACTTAAGCTAAAAATGTAAAGGGTCTTGCTCCAAATTACAGTGCACTGCTGTTATAGGTACACACGTTCACGCACTGGAAATCCAAAGGGAGAGAGAAACTCTCTCTCCATCACTGTCCAGGATTGTGAAGCAAAGCGCACAAAGCCCGCTGACCCAGTTCACCTAATGGCGGTCTCAGGGCCCCGTCTCCTGGGTAACGCAGCATCCATGTTCCGCTGATGTCAGTCACTGTGCCACTGAGGACTCCGGGGCCCTGGGGAAAAGGACTGAGCCAAAGGGGGGGGGGGGGGTGGAGGCACAAGGCAAGGCACTCTCTCTGCAGCCCAATCCCTCCGTGGAGTGCATCACCCTGTCACAGCGGTGCAGCGCTACAGGGCTCTGCGCGCACGCATCTGTCAAGCCCCTGTCTCCCTGACCTACAAATCCCACACACATACCCCGCCAGAACCGTCACTTCCGCTCAGACCTGCAGCCACACATATGCACCTTTTTTTGTACAAGACTGGATTTTTAAAACAGATTATAACATACCTTCAGCTCCCTGAAAGTTCACCCACAGTTCACCCTCACTGAAGACACAGCCAGTCCACTAACCCAGCTCTGACTGCAGGTTATTAAGGGTCTATATGGCTTTGTATCTTTACAGGTAGCTCCTGTATTTTAGTGGAGGCTAATCTGGCTTGAATCCAGTCTTTGTAACATTATTCCAGAGGATCTCTCTTCCTGATTTCAGTAGTGCCTTCAGTTCAGCTAATTCTTGGCATGGCTTTCACTGTGACCTAGCAAGTGTCAGTCAATAGCCGCATTTGGCTTGTAACCCAGCAACATAAATCAAATGAAAAAGGACCATTTTTAGACGCTGCGATGTTTTAAATGAATGCATTTGGCAAGACACAACAGATAAATGGTAAAAAGACAACTTCAACTTTAAATAGCTTACAATTATACTTTGATGTTTGTCATTGGAAATTCTGAACATAAAATCATGATGATATATGCTGCTCTTCTTCTAGTTCTTTTTCATTTTCACATTGAAAAGACAGCTCTGATTTTTTATGGTGTAAGGCTGAATCTTCTTGTGCTGGTCGCAGTGACAGCGAAGTTGATAATGCACTCAAGGTGAAAGGGTATTCTTTGCTTTAGAATGGCAAGCAGGACATCCATATTTCTCTCTCTTATTAGGCCTGAAAATACATGAGAAGTGCCTTTTTCAGCTCTCTTAGGCTAAGTGGTAGACTGCATCATGTTATTCTGTGTACAGTACATTGCCCTACAATGTGCGTCCAGACGCTCCTTGTAATAGTGAGGCGGAACACTCGTGTGTCAGTCTAAAGTGCTGAGAAGAGGAGTGACTACGCCATGCTCCTTTGTAATTACTGACACTTCTGCTGAGACTGAACTATTTAGGTCCTGACTCCACTGGCAAAAACAAAGCCAGAGATGGCACCCAGGACAAATATAAATGAGTAGACAAAACAAAGCTTCAGGCCTGAATGGACGTAGATGAGTCCATCAAGGAGTGTCTGACTCTGCTACTGAAACACAGGATGTCCACTCCATTACACTGTGTGTTGGCTGGGACACAGAGAAGTCATGGTTGGAGAGAATTATCAACCGACAGACAGAGAACAGCAGGAGAGGGTATTAGTGTGAATCTGTTCCTAACCAGTGAACTCTTTATATCTGCAAGAACATTGGACTCTCTATAATAGCCAGTCGCCAAGGCAGAGCAGAGGAATTTTCAGAGTCTTTCATCAAAAAATATATATAAATAAATAAAAATTCTCCATCCCCACATTGTGATTCTCTAGCTTTGTCACAGTTTAAGGTCTCGAAACAGCTAATGCCTTATCAAGTCTTAATAAAGGTTACTTTAAAAAACAAAACAAATTATATTGTTGCTTAGTTTACTGTAGTATATATATATATATATATATATATATATATAATAATGAAAAGCTTTTCATATCTTCTTGTAACTAAGAACACAAACATATTTTACATCCTTGGGTGGTTTCTTAATGGAATTCATGAGACCTCTCTTGCATCTGCGAATTTTACATTTGCAGACCGCACTGTTGCCATACTTAAAAATACATTCTTGATCACTTAAACCTTAAACTCATAAATATAAGCAGCTATCCCATATTCATAATCTGTGATTTCTGCAGTAAGATAGCTGGTGTCTTACTCTGTGGAACCTGCGACGATACTCATTTTAGCAGACCTCTAGCCATATGCTAAAGGGTCAGAAAGGAGGGAACCCAATTTACTGTGCTGTCTGTGATTGAAGTCTGATAAGAAAGATGCGAGAAGCCATTTTCCAATAAAACTGTAATAAATATTAATATTTTCATAAAAGTAAATGGTTATTCAGAACGGGCATGTGTGCCGAATCCTCATGTGCAGATGAAAACACCAACTTGTCTGAGAGATGTCAGAAATCATGTGTTGATTCATTGCCAATACATCACACCGACTGAATGTCACATGCTGACATCATAGCCTGGTATTGCGGTAGAAGAAAATGGAGACTTTTCAACCGAAGCGCTGGTTCCTTGCTTTGCATCATTCCTCTCCTAAATGAGGAGGTATTTTTAACAGTCCTCTTCCACACAGTCAGTTCGGACTGAGAAATAATCCTGATCTCCACAATGATACCCTGAGAGGAACAAACCTTGAGTCTATTAGTTCTATACAGCACCCTTCTTACATTGTCTTTATCTTCATCTTAAAATTTAGCCAGGGGAAAAACCACAAATGGTAACACCACTATACTGTATGTTGTCATCAACCAATGACTGAGCACAGACGCAGTAAACCTGTTAAAAATACTTGTCAGACTTAACAATGTAAAATTGTCATTTTAATTCAATTTTGCACTTTGTAAAAAAAAAAAAAAACTTCCTCTACAATACTGTACCTATTTTTTCCTGTTGAGTGACAAACAGCTTAGTCATTAACACCTCCGTGATTCAAAAATAGAGGATACCCCTGCAATTAAAACTGTATGATGAAGTGATAACAAACACTATCACAGATCATCAGATGCAAGTATTTAAATATTTCAGCCAATGAGCTCTGAAGAGAGCACAGACTTGTTATTTGAATTCATACATTTTCTTTATGTTTACTGAACCTAAACTTTGGGTGCAGCCTCACTGTGTACTTAGCCATACCATTAAATATATATGCACAATATACCAATACTTCACAACACAAGTCATTTTTTTCCATTTGAACTCTTTTCACTTAAACCTGACAATCATCACCTTGGAACAGTTCCTCAATGCTACATGACTTTCTAACATATAAATCAAACAACAACAAAAAATGTATGTTTCTCTATCAGACAGTGTTGGGGTTTTTATGGTCTAATTCATAGGCTTCACTCCCAGATGTACAACTGCTCTCTCTGGAGCTCTAGGTGGTAGTAATGCACATTGCACTACAGAGTACATTTTTTTTTTGCTGGGGGAGAGAGTTCACTCAACTCTTATTATGTATAAAACGAATGAAGTTTGCTCTTTTGGAGCAAGTGTTTATATTCAAAGGAACTTACATTGGAGTCTTTTTCTCTTTTTGTTTCAACAATGCCTGAAAATGCTTGTAAGACATGTTTTCAGTTGATTTTGTGTTTAGCTGATAGCTGATTGATAACATCAGCTGATGCTTTATCTGGCTAGCAAGCCACTAGATAGTGTATTATTTATAGGTGCGGTAGATTCTCTCATCTTACATTTCACATGTATACAAGTGGACACATACTAAAGCAATTCAAACAGAGTACTCTGCTCAAGGGTACAGCAGAAACATCACACCTGGGATTCAAGCCTGCAAGTCTGTGTTCACAAGTCTGGGACTGTAACAACAACAGGACACCATCCCCACACTTGAATTTTCAAAGAAAACATGTTTTACAGTACATGGAACATACCAATTTACAAAATGCACTTTAATAAATTACCTTAATTAGTGTTAAAATAACTGCTACTTGCTACTGCTACTGCTAACTGCTATCTTAAATCTGAACAAGTTCACATTATGACAGCCTTCTTGGGAATGGGTGTCTGTTGAGACATCATGGGGAGTGTTGTAGGAGAGGATAATTCTTTTGAAGCTGAAATTTTTGCAGCAAATATTGTTTTGGATTGTATGATATTTTGTAGAGGCAAGTGGCTTTGGAGTGGAACATAATTAACATTGCAGACAAAAAACAGCTTTCAGCTAAGAGAATTTATGATGGCTGAGTTTTTCAATGGAATTCTCTTTCAGAATATCTACATTTGGTACTTCTGTAAAATCCAATTCCAAAGTAGAACACAATGTTTTTTTAAAGAATGACGTTGATAGAATTGTCAATAATGGTGATGCAATGTTTCCATAGTGCAAAAATTTCCATGGAACAACAAAACAAAAGCCTACACTTTCAGTCAACAACAGATTTCAATATATTCGTTTTGACATTCCATCGTTCGGTACACCAGCAAATATTTGGTATTGCCTTCATTAGTGAAGAATACAGTAACTTCAGCAAATGTGATATATTGAGAAAGAGACCAGCATCGATACTTTAATTCCCTCGGGCAAAAAGACTTGACTACAAAAGACAGTCATTGCAATTTCCACTGTTTTCAGGAGCCCTGCAGACATTTTTTGAACCACTACACAGGAAACCGCCTAAAACTGGTATTTACACTGAAAATGACTCACGAAAAACGTGGCCGCACAAACGACAGCCAAACCAATTAAAACATATTTCTTATAGAAACACAATTTCCTCATAGCCAACAGTGCAAGGAACAAACTTTAGTCTGAGGCTTGGCGTGCTGATATAAAATGACACTGGCATTTGGCTTGGAATAGAATGCAAACAGCCTCTTGGGCAATGATCAAAATGAAGAAATATGTGATGCGGTTGTTAACTGGACTGAAGTGATATTCGTATATTCCCTCCGCATTACTGTCCTTGGCTATACACCGCGCTGCACATTCCGTCAAACATTACATTAACGATGTCTGGCGTGTTGAGAGGCAGTGAGTCAGACGCGGGTAGGGAAAGCGCCACGAGCTTTGGCACGCCGCTGCGGAGCATGCTTACAGCTCACAGCCCTCTGGTTGACGGCGAAATCCTTTATCGTCGTAGAAAACAGAAACGCACCAAAATCCAATAAAACATCTAACGCGACCAGAAGCACAAGTGGTGACTTCGATACAACTACTTCCATCCTCGATATGTGAAGTTCTCTTAACACGAGAGCGTTATGAAAAAGCAGCGCCGGCCGTGGTTGTGATAAACATCATGTATTTCAGTGAAACGTAGCTTAGAGACCAAGTTCTTGAGCTTGTGGGGCTTTGTGGAGAAAGAAAAAAGGCATAACAAGAACCCCGTTACGAACATTAAAAACGAACAAACAAACAATAAATAAATAAATAAATAAATAAATAAGCAAGCAACAACAACAAACACGAGAGAAAACACATTTCCGCTCCACTTATTGCGGCATCCCCTAACTCTCTCGCTAATGTACCCTGAGGTTGTTGAAAAATCAACTGCGCTGCCAACCCCTATGTACGAGGTGAAAATATCTGTCTTCATTCTCCAGAAATGCAAACGAACAGTCGATGGTAAATGTAGTGTGCTCAGGTTATATAAGGTAAAATGCCAAAATTAAGAAGGCGAACCCCGTGAATCTAGGGGTTGTCTGATTCAACTTCCATATTAGTTAAGTGCTGCTGCTTTACTGTACACAATTATAATGCAAAAAGACACAAGCCTGTGTGAAAGAACATCTGATTTAATGTTATAGCAAGATCGCGACCTAATCTCCATCGACAGCACATCTGCCCCCAATCAGATGATTGTGGCTGGATTCGCAACATGTTTCCACAACCTATCTCCAGTTGAGCGGGAGGGATTTTCAATTTTCAAAACATTCAACAAATCAATGTGCCGTTGGCACAATGGGGTGCTGTTAAAATCAGCGACGCCTATGGATATAGTGAAAGATAAATAAATTTAATACTCCGTAAATTACATATACTTTGATGTATAAGCAAGGCTCATACAGTTTGAAGATCATTCGCGCACCTTCAGAAGACAGTCACGAAGAGACAGAAACTTCCACTGAACAAACATAAAGCCAGTACACCAATAAACTCCCTCATAACGTCATCATAATAATCAAAATTTGTGCAAAGGAAGAGACGGGAGCAATACCGAAACATTCTCATTCAAATCCCCTTTGAAAACACACAAGAACGTAGCCCACACTACAGTATATTAAGTTAACACCGGGAAGGTAAAACTGTTCATTTTACAGCGTACAGTACTAATTAATTTAGCAAACATAAGGCTTGCGATTACCTTCAAGACGAAGACTCGGCAAGATCACTACTGCTGACTGGGTCGGTCTTTCTCCCCCTGTCTCGCTCTTTGTTTGTCTTCACGCAGAACGCAGAGAATGCGATGAGAAAGAGACGTGTAGCGCGGGGATGCTGGTGCCTCGCAACAGGACGATACGAGCTCCGGGCGCGCACCTCGCGCGTGCAGGTGGGGCTGCCTTTGGAGATTTCGTGCAGACTTACACGAGCGCCACAAGAAATATACCTAATGCCAGCAGCAGCAAACCCCCCCGATCAGACGATGCAGTCAGAGACGCATGTCCACAATTCACTGTCCCTCTCCGAAGACGATTCCCACGCTTCGGACGCTGCTTTACTGATTGAATGTAACGCGGTTCGAGGCGCTAGCAAGCAAATGTCGACGTTCGTCACAAGGTACAGAACTTCCACGTGACAGAAGTGTTGCACACTAAAGTAATTCAGGTAGGAAGTACAAACTATGGTGCCGGTACCCTAGTAGGGGGTTATGCATATCTTAGACAACACTTGGGAAAGTTGTGTTAAGAAAAAGTAACGCTCTTTACCCCGAAATAACCAGAACATGAACACTAAGGACGTAGATACCAGAGTACCCACTAATTTAAACGAGCCTTGACCTTTTAAAAGCTTGGATTATTTAAAACTAAACGTATTCTAAACTAAGCCTAAAAATTCTGAACCTCAATTTCTTCGGAAGGACTGTGAAACAGCAGGCTATAATGCGCCCGTGATAGGAATGCCCTGTTCCAAATTTATTGATTGTATGAGTAAATGCACAATGACAGTATAATTTTTAAACATCGAATTACATCAAAGATAAACAAAACGACCAAATAATAATAATATACACATTTACAAAATCGTAATCATACGATCATATCACATACATAACCACAATCATAAGCATGATCAATATAATGACGTGAAAGAAAAGCTCATTATTGCATCTTACAGTGGTGTGGTATGATATGTGATGCTAATGACGCTTTCTCTAAATTTAATACTGACCACCCCTGAAGAAGCAACATATGGTCGATATCTGAATTATTCACGAACATCTGGTGTCTTACGTCTTATTATGTTTAATTCAAGCCTGTATTTCATTTAATTTCGCGAAAGAACTCCATGAAACATTTATTTATGCACCTATATTCAAACCAGTGTATTAACACATTTGTAAAACTGGCACGGCTATGGCCATTTACCTGCTTTTACAGGACGTAACAACACCTTTATTAACAGGAAACCGATTAAAACCATACGTGGGGAAACGTGTGCTGTTAATGCAGGTAAAAGCCAAACCCATGGCCGCTCAGTGATATATCGTGGACTACTCTCGGAACTCTTTCTTGTAAAGCATCATGTCTTCACCAAGAATGTGTTAAAGCGCAGCTTTTAATATAAAAACTACCCAACGGGCTTCTTTCAACAAACGATTTATGCAACTTTAAATACTTAAAATACTTAACTATAACAACTATAGTATTAACTATAATATGTTTTGAACATGAAGAAACCAAATAAATCTATCTTCCAGTGCACATACCGCCGAATCCAGCTGTGTCCCAAAGACTGTTTTGAGTTTCGCGGTTCAGCTGAGTCGATTTTATTCCCAAAGAAACAGCGTGCCCCACAAACCGCTCTGTACACAGAAAGCACAACGAGTTGTTTTGCTGTTCACTGAGCTGTATTATTGCTGAAATATCACATGTCCTAAATACAGAAATTTCCTCACACCGTTTAGGTTGAAAATTAATGGCAATAGCACAAAAGTAATTCTAGTGGTCACATTTCCCCAGACATGAACATTTGTCTAGTGCATGCCCTTCTCTTAATGGACTACGGCACAGTTTCAGCACTAAGGCTAGCGACGTATTCTTTATCACACACACGACCGTCAGCAGACAAATAATGTTCACGAAAGGCACAGGGACAATACTCTTATTAGTCAAACTAGGTAATGATTTTGTCATGTTCCACGCCCTTCGTATGTTTCAGACAGTGGTTTCCGGCTTCCTGACATGATGTTTCATAGCACAGATCATTCAAAATGTGTCAGGCCAGCCATTTGGTCTGTGTTGAATTATGGCATTTTGAATGATATTGAGATGTCAATCATCACATAAAAAACATCACAGACACTAGCCATTCAAAGACATAAAACAAACTGACACAAAATCCTACAACAGCGATATCTCAACAGACAAAACGTACTGCCACCCTTTTCCCCACTTCCTGCTACCATGACTGACACTGCTCTTGTCATTATTGTTATTAATATTATTATTAATAAGAAGAATGAGAATGTAAAATAATGTTGGTTAGGATACAAGGGGAACAGAACAAAAGTAATTTGTTAGGTAAATATATTCTAAGCCTGACTAAAGTGATCTAACAATACTGAATCATATTAATATATGGTATGATCTTCAGGGCTTGTGACACACATTGGGAGTTGCTGTTTGTCTGCAAGAACTTCTGAAATAAATTAACCTGGAGCTAAAGTGTCATTGATAATGTGCCTATATTTATCCCCTCCCCCTCTTTTTCCAATAATAGTGCACAGATAATGTGTGTCTTTCTTAAGCGTGACACACAGCTGTAAATGTAGGCAGTGACAGCTTGTGTCTTGAAGTGATATAAGAGGTATGCAGCAGTTGTTGTCTAGAACTTCTTAGTTTCTCAACAGTGACTTTATTAACACATAAGTGGACTTGATGAAAACTGACTTTTTATTTAATCATGTATTTGCTGAAGCATTTATGAGTAGAGGAGTTAAGTAAATAAAAATGCAGACAATATAGAACATCACATTTACTAAAGTTTTGAGGTGTGAAACATCATAGCAAATCATGAATATTAGCACATCCAGGGGCGTTTTTCGGCAGCAAGCCAAGCCGAGTACCTGCTCCCCCCAAACCATGCCAATATTTACAATATATCATGGCCTCAGATGCCTATCTCAGTTATAGCCAGCAAGGTGTGAGCAGGAAGCTTTCAGTGAAAGTGAGTGAGGAGTATGCAAAAGTTCATGAACTACTGCATAATGCGCACAAGTCAATATGCAGCACATCCACTGCAAATGAATAATCAATACCTGCATTCCTGCCAAATCAATGTAGTTAAAGCAAAGTCAAATCAAACACATGGGGAGCCAATGTAACACAAAAATGAAGCACTCCCCTAGATTTAATTAGCATATATACTCATTTTGAAATCAAATTTGATTTGATTTGATAAGCTGAAGTTGAATTTACAAATCAATGCATTACTTTTTTAGTACAACGAAAAACTTGGTGAGGAACTCACTTGAACTGTGATGGAAAAAAGTACCACTTGTATTTATTTGTGTGTCAGAAAATGTTGATTGAATCCAGGGGAATGTTTTTTGAAAGGCTTCCAACATTCAGAAATACACTTACCACCAGGGAGTTTTTGAAATATGAAAAACTCTACATTACCTTGTAGTCTATGAAAAATGGCTTGTTATCAAAGTCCTGTCCCTTCTGGTAGGCATTATATTTTGTAATGAGGCATCAAATTAGCAAAATATTGCAAATTACATATATACAATATAAATTCACTTCAGTTTTGGGTACAGTTCTGGAGTATACATTTTGCATACAGCTCCATGGTGTTTAGTGGGAATGTTGTATGTTCAACAATACATTTCTAGATGCACTTGGACCCATCACCAGTGATCAGTTACCTGGGGTCATTGGGTGTTTTGGGTTTTTCAACATCAGACACCATCATCGAGGCGACCCAGCCGGGATTGATCAGGCCCCCAGCATTTGTTGTCCACTGCCCGCTCCCTTTGATCCACAGCCATTCTGAGGCAGCCTCTGTGATAGTCTTGATGGCTTTCCTCTTGTGCATCCCTCTCACTCCAAGGAGACTGTGGGCGCTACAGAGAGACTGGGCTGCAAACACTCTGTAGTCCACCTTGATGGGCTCACAGCTACCTCTACCCAGCCTGCGGCATTGATCTGCCAGTGGCTCATACTTAGCCTTCCTTCTTTCATTGGCCTCCTCCACCTGGTCTTTGCCAGGAACAATAGGCTCCAGCAAGCGTGGAGCCGATTGGTTTATTGCAGAGGGGTTGAGGACCTGTAGTGGGCCCTTATACAGCCTATTAAACAACAAAAATGTATGTTCAGTCAGGCAGATTGGGCCCAAGGTGGGCCCCTTTCAAACTGGAAGAACCTTTGCCTGGGGCAGTGGCACCTTCTGCCCCCCCACTTGCTCCGTTACAGGGCTCCAGCATGACTACCTGCTTAGATGCTTCAGACACCAGGATGACATCTGGCCTGAGGGAGATCACTGCGATGGTGTCCGGGAACTTTAGCTATTTTTTCAGGTAAATCCTCAGCTGCCAGTCTTGTGCTGTTGTGAGAAGCCCTGATTATGTTTTTGGCTGTGGCTGGGGCTGCTCTGCAGCTCTGACATATACAGTACAATTTCCTTGCCATAGCGGGCAGGGGCACTTGCTGTAGTTAATTCCACTACCATGTACTATGTATTGTAATATGTTGCTATATGGTTGGAAATCACCATAAATACATTTAGGAATTCCAGTCATCCCTACAGCCCTTCTCTGTGCATTATGTCCTTTTGTCCTTAGGTTTGAACAAAAAAATAAAAATGTTATTTTTTGTTACTGTAAGGAAGCCACTGGATAGATGATACTGTGGGAGAAACATGCGCTTAGACTAATTTCTCAGAATTAATTTAAATGTTCAATGTACTGGCTCAACGTATTGCTGTTTGATTGACTTTAAGCCCTCACACAAAAATTGTCATTCAATAAGAAGATTAAATGATGGACAAAAAGATTTTTTTTGTAAATACCTGAAGAGCAAGGTAATAAGAAAAATTAAAATTAAACATTAAACAAGATTCAAAGTAAGTAATGCTGTCAGATGCAAGTTTTTACTTGGCAACATGCTTGCCAGTCCCCCCCCCCCTTTTTCAGTTTTTCAGTAACTGAGGAGCACAGCACACAGCAAGGTTGCAGATGCCTGCAGTTGTTAATTGCTCTAATATGTGCACAGAGGAGACTCTTTGCTCTACTCCCCATTGGATTAAACTCAGCATGAAAATCAAGAGCAGTCAAGGTTGCAGGGAGTAATGCGGTCAAGACATTTTTCACGGGATTCAAATGACTGCTTCCCAAACAGGATTACACAGCCCAGAGCAGAGATGGACCAGGGAGAGGAGTGACACATATTGGAGGATAGAATCGTTTGCATTCTTCCTCTGTCTTCTCCACGGGCTGAGGGCAGATTGTCTTTCACCCAGAAGTCATTGTTTGCCAGCTAAAACTTTTTCCATTGCAAACACACAGCAGGAACTCACATATTTTGCACGGGGCGACAGGGAGTCATGATGTACTTCTTATAGAGTAGCTTTGTTCACTTAAACTAGTGTTTAACAGATCCAAAGCTATACAGGCTCATTGTGACAAACATACTGTATCCTTACAAGGTAGCCTAATGTTAAGGTCACATTACACTAAAATATGAAATAATCTAAGAAATATATTTGAATATATGTGACAATTCCACAATATATCAAAAACATCACTTACTGCTACTAATACAGATTCTGTCAGTACAAGGGAATGGATTTTGCCATCAGGTCTTCACATGGTAAATCTGCAGTATGAGGGAAAAATCTCCTTGTTTTCTTTTTCAAGTGCACCCCCAAGAGTACCTTCAGAATCCCATTATTAAATAAATATTGTGTCTAAAAATCTCAGGGCCATCATTTATAATTTAACACAGTAATGATTTCAGAATTCAGGATTTCGTTTTTTCGTTTCCTCTAGCACTCCCACGTTCTCATTTTCTCAGTAGTTCCATTATAGTTGACTTGTTCAGGGGTCTGCCCGTAGAGCCGAATCTTGGCAGCCAGATAATAGAATCCCCCGAGGAAGAGCAGACAGGAAAAAAGAACCATCTCCTTCTGAAAGTTTTTGGCATTATTCTGCTCTGGTCTCTCAGGCTTGGAACTCATGGGTGAGAATACTTTTTTTATTTGTATCATTGTGCCAACGTCTATTCTCGGACTTGGCGACAGTGTGTGTATATTCATTTATTTGTTTATTTGACTCTTCTGGCATCTGTGTTACTGTATGTGGAGCTCCAGTACAGAATCAAAGGAGATGACCAATTATGAAAGCACCTTCATTTAGCAGTGGTGATCCATGGGAGTGAATTTGCTGGGGGAGAGAGTTATGTTCTTTTAAATTAAGATGGAGGCTTTACACTTTTTCAGGTTCTGCGTTGTGATCAGTTCTTTGCCCTTTTCTTCCCAGGCTCAGCGGGACTCCTTTAGAGTGGCTTTCTGGGTAAGAGTTAGGTCTGATCCAGTCTGACAGTTCCTACCAAAACACCACCACTATCAACACCTGCCTTTTAGAGAGGACTCAGACATGTGCATGCAATACAATCTGCACACATGTAACTATAGCTTAAAATGCATTGTCCACCGATACACCACCTGATCGTTAGTGTTTAGAACGGTTTCTCTATATGTCTGTCCTCTTTTGCCCACTGATGACACCAGAGAAAGTCACAGCAAGTGGTGCAAGCTGCACAGTCAGATTTGTTGTGGTGGGTGTGAAGCAAATTTTGAAAAAATCGCAATGAGTCAGTCCAGCTCAAAGCAGAGCATGTTGCAGTTTACTCATTTCAGCACTCCAATTTTGGACTCCTTTTGAGCAGCTGTCAAGAAACCTTTATTTTTCCCATGAACTCCATGCATATAGTTGCATATAGTTGACTTTCCACGTGTACTGTTTTCCTTTTGTCTCACATACAGTATGTTGGTGAATTTTACTTGTGAGCACGGTTCAATGCACAATTTCAAACAAATTAACAGGGACAATAACAACAGATTTAGATGTCATACCTTTATTTGTACACAGTATCCTTCATACTACTATTAACAGGAAACATAGCACATAACATGCAGAACAAAACATGAGGACAAATGAAAGAACAGGATGACAATAATAATAATAATAACATAATAATCGTATAGAGAGGACTTGTGGAAATATTAGATAAGGAACAAGAATTTAATAAGCTGCAGACTGCAGAGAGTGATGGACACACAGCCATACAATGAAAAATGTCAGTTGTTTACTTTCAGTTTCAACCCCTTGTCTTGCCACAGAATGCCACAGAATCCAGTCTTGCACCAACTATGTCAACTTCAGTTTCTGCCTGTGACTTGTTCCTTTATGTACAGGGCCATTCAATCTAACTGCTGTGGTATTTTGTCCTTAACTTTGAGTGACAAATGATTTTTTTTTAATACTCAAACAAGTTTGACGGTCACTGAAATGAGAACGGCTGATTGAGAATCAAAAAAGCACACACTTGCTTTAAATTGCTACTTAAACATAAGGACACTGTGCCAGACGGCTTAGATTGAATGCCCCCCCTCTGGACTCAGAGCCTGATCTCAGCGCAGAGAATTCTGATTCCTGGCTAATTTCTGCACCTGCAGCAGCACTACGGGGAATGCACACTCCAAACATCCTCAGTGAAAAAATCTATTCTTGTGGGCAGCCTCTGTGCCCTGCTTCACTGCACAACAGGGCAAAGTGAGTGGGAATGTGGACCATCTAATTCTGTGTAAACCTGGCTCAGCTGGACTCAGTGGCCACTTCTCTGAAGACCTGTCTGGAAATCACTCATTTCAGTGACTTTCGCAGTGTTTCCTAGCTAGTCAACAGCGTTCCCCATGCCAACATCACCTCTTTCCCAGAGAGTTTTAGATCTCCGTTGATCAATAGCTTCTGTTCCTCTTTTGGTCTAGTTTGTAGACCCCCCCCCCCCCCATTGCCAAAATAATACAACTCACTCAGATTCATGAGATTTACTGACAATACACTGTCAATGAGAAAAACTCAACTCAGAGTCAGAATTACACTATCAGGGAACGTATTATAACTCTACCTCCATTCCCTTCCCTTCCTCTGTTAACAAATGAAAATATGCTAATATCTGCTCAGATACAATGGGTTAAAAGCAGCCCTACCTATGGTAATAACAAAGAGGTCACCTAACAGCTAATTACATTCAGGTCTGTGGATTAAGCCCATGCATGTGGCTGTCACCAATAACTGGGAGACAGAATTGGGCAAACTAAACATCTGAACCATTGAAACGAAGCACTGCACGGGGTGTGCCTCCCTAAGTACAACAAAAGCATACATCCCATTCATGCTGAGGCCCCTCACACTCGCACATGTTGTGTTTACAGATATGAGAGCGACGAGGGGTTGCACTCACGTGAAGAGGAGGGCTCTATCTGCACTCACACGGTGCTGCACACCACTTCTAACAGAAAATGTTAAATGAAGCAAAATAAGGGACAGAGTATTTACAGTAAATTTAAGCATTCAAAAAAGAAAACAATTAAAGGATATACATATTTGCATTAGAATCTCGTTATTTTTTTTTCTTTATTTTCATTATCATACAGTAGGTACAGATGACATTACTGATTACAAGGTATATAGCCTGGACTTGTTTTAGGTTGGAAAAGAACAGACACACACCATTGCAAAATACGATATTTCCTTCTTTTACAGGCTATGGACATTTAACCTATTATGTACATGGAGTAAATGCTGTTTGTGTGTGTGTTAACATGAGAGAGGGAGAGAGAAAGATTTTACTGTATGAAATAAGGCAATCTCTACATAGTTGATACTGTGCTCTACATGAGTACAACATGGCAGTCAATTTCAGACAATTCTACTTCTTAAACCCAACAGGAGAAACACCAAAGGAGTGGATTACATCATACAAACAGTTGTCGGGGGTACCTCTAACACATAAATCAACTGATACATAAATCTAGAATATAAGCTGTTAAGATTCAATCTCAATGTAATGTCAATTTTTCATATCTGTTTATTTAAGCTGGAAAAAAAAGGAGAAAAAAATTCATAACAGGACATTTGCAAATGAGAAATATCACCAATTTAGAGCCATCCATCAGACCACTTCCCTGTCAGTAAGAGACAGTGAGGAAGCACGTTTTCTGTGGAGCTGATGTCTTCAGTAGGGTCAGTCTGAACACAAACACCTCTCTGTAACAGGCTTTGGTGGAATGACTGGATCCACAGAGGAAAAAGGAAATTCATTCGATTTTGATTTGAGAAGGGATTGACTGAACAGGGCACACTGACAGTGCTGGAGATAGACGGACATATGCCTTCAGACTGATACACTCAGTGGGGCTACGGGCGACAAGAGATTTTCATTCTCAGTAAAAGAGTTGCAGGAATACCACAGGCAAGTGACGGAGGTGTGAAACTGGTACTGTTGTGCTGCTCACTTCGGCACCTCACAAAGGCATACAGACGAGCAAGCAAACAGGTGCATGATGCAGGCTGCATGAG
The DNA here is from genome assembly GCF_013368585.1 of Megalops cyprinoides. NCBI lineage: Eukaryota > Metazoa > Chordata > Actinopteri > Elopiformes > Megalopidae > Megalops > Megalops cyprinoides. The sequence continues at coordinate 18,211,192 of NC_050583.1, read as the reverse complement.
GACATATGGCATTCAAACAGCCTGAGTACTGACATCAAACAGTACATTTCAGTGCAACCACAGTTACACACTGTGCATCTAAGAGTCATGGAGGTCGACCAAAAGGCGAATGTGGCTTCTACACTCATTCAGGTAATGAAGCAACTCGGAGTCATCAGAGCTACTGGCTATGTGTAGTGCAAGGCTGCTATTTCGGGTTCTGTCTGGTAACTGGTTTGGCACGGACATAAAGTGAAATGTTGGGGAAAAAAGGAAGTAAAAGAGGTAAAGACTGTGACATGAATGATGGTCAGCTCCAGATATGGATACACCTTCTGAGGTTTCCCCCTAACATTTCTGAATAATTTGAGCTGTAATGAAACAAAATGGAAAAAAAAAAATCAAGAGCATATGATATGACTAGTGACTGGGTGGGACATGTTAATTCCCTGTTAATTCCATGCTGAAAGACCAGGGACCTTAATGTCATGCAACACCTTGTTAATCACATGCACCAATTTCCTATCACTACATGCAGATAGGGAAGGCAAAAACGTATTGAGCCAAACAGTAGGACGAAGGCAAGTATGCATTCAACCAGCTCACACATTGACGTCAAGTCCAGATATGTCCAAAAAAAACGTCAAATCATAAAAGCAATGTTTGATAATTCTGCAAAAGATGAAGTCTCGGAGACATTATATGTGATTTGCTGATATCAAAGCTGCTAAAGAATTTTACCCAATTGTTACAAAGATATCTTTCGGGTCATTTTTACATAGAAATGTTCCACTATCTAATGTAATAAAAGCACATTCAGTTCTTGGTATAAAAACTGCAAGTTGCTATACTTTTTGAAATAACTTTTTTAATATTTACAAAATAGTTAATACTCTGTAATGTATTACAGTAAAAATGTCTAATTAATTAATGGATGGAAAAAATAATGACATTACGTTAAGCAGAAACAAATGGAAGTTAAACAGCTTGAAATAACAATGAAAAGAATCACATAATTTAACATATAATCAAAATAGGACTTCCACAAGTATAGCACATGGGTATTCATTAAAATAATGTAATACTCTGTTGTACACTGCTAGGATGGTCTTACAATTATGCCTACAGAAAAGAAGCATGCAACATGGTATTGCATGGTGCATATGCAAATTGCTAAACTTTCCATTAGTTATACTTAAAGACCACTTTTCCTTTCTGGAAAAGCTTCACTGTCTGTATGTTTAGGATTTCAGTCTAAGCACTATTAGGGAGAGAGCGGGATTTTACACTGTAAAAATGCCCCCTTCAATAGTCGTTCCAATAAAAGCAAAATAGAATTTAAGTGCTAGCATGGATCCCTCACTGTCAACTTAAAATGTTTCTGTATTCGGAGCTACACACTGCCGTATTTATGGCCAGACTCCAAAGGAGGTGTCTTCTTGCTGCGGTTTTAACCAGAGGGGGTTGATAACCCATGGGAACGAACAAGGATGAGTCAGAGGTGACCTTAGGTTAAACATTCGTATGCTGAGGGAGGATTGAAGCCCAGAGTCTCCATCGGTGTTTAAACTGGGGACACCAGTTTTCTTCCAATTTCAGAAAAAAAAAAACACAAGACATAAAATCATAACAACACATAACATTTTTTGGCACACCTGAAACAATCGTCTGCCACTTCCCTCACTGCCTGTCTGAAATACGGACTCTGAAGTGAAGGAGACTTCGTTCACCCCTGTGCAAATCACATGAAACGGCACGAGACAGCAGATTGGCCCTTCAACAACTGGAGCATTCACATGTGACACACAGATGGAGTCTCCGGGTTCACAAAGCCAGCCAGAAACAGGGCACACATATCGCTAGAGGTCAATACGAGGTGCCAAATGCCCACCATGCCGTAAATATTACCGCACACAGAGTAATTAAAAAAAACAGTAATTTGTGCAACTGTAAACTATTTCAGAAACATTTGCCATTTAGCAGAAAAATTAGGCTGACACTGAACACATGGTGACAAAAAGACATCTAATTATCTTTGCATTTAGCTGACAATAGGTCATCTCTGATTTCCTTGTAGGGAAGACCAAGACAGGATCAGATTAATACAGGGCAAACGCTAGGAACCACAGATTTCTTCATCAGTGCAGTGTTGTCATGGCTACTGTTATTTTCAGTATGCACAAATCGTTGACTGAGTTACGCCCAGCCTCAATCTCAAGCACCTCTTGTAGTGACTAGAGTGAGGTGGTCCGGCCCAAGGATAAGAGAAAACACAGGTAGATTTTATGTGTAACTTTTGGTAGACTGACTTTCAAATGCCCATCTTGAAACCCAATTTGGACACAATGCGCATGATGTGTGAAGACACTGGATTTCTTTTTCTCTATAGGATATGTCTATGAAGGACTTCCTGTTTACACAAAGGTACAATTCTGAAAAATCCCCGGGGGCTTGGATGTTGGGAGCTTTTTTTTTTTTCTTTATTAAGGGGGATGGCCGCTTGGATTTTCCGTTGATGTTTCTGCGCATGTGGTCTGCCCCACCCCTCTGCTTCATACCTCACACTGCTCGGCGGGGTGGACGTAGTCTGGGTTGACGTAGGAGAAGCCGGCAAATTCGCTCTGGTCGATGTTAGCAATGACGAGTTGATCGGGGGGAGTCAGCATGGGCTGGGTTCGGGTGAAGAACTTGTCGAAGTTCTCGGCTCCTTTGCCACACTGGAAGGGGAAGGCAGAGACGTATGTGAGAGAAGAAACAGGACCTCGGACACAGTGAGAGAACCTTCCAAGCTCTCCCCCATTCCTCTAGAACAGTAAACAGTCAAGGGAGCCAGAGACGTGAAGATAGGTTACCGCTGTTGAAAACAGAAGTGTGAATACACCTACACAGCTGGACACATGGGTAATGTGATTCTGACCACTGTGAAGTGTCTAATTCCCAGGAAAGAAGTACTGTGTAAGATCCCAGCACTCTCCTATCACCTATCCTATTGTGTGAGCGTAACACAATCAGAGTGTCTCATTCTCTCAATGACCAAAAACATGTGTCCTTTAAAAGAAACCCTGAGAGACGCAACAGCCCCTGAACATCACACTGCTAGCAGAGACGGGGACTGCATGTGCAGCCTATTCAAAGTTAACTCAGTTATTTATTCCCTCATCAGCTGTGAGTGAAGCAGACGCTAACGCATCAGATTTCATGCTCTAGATAAAGTTCACCTGGATGAAAATGCAATTACCCCCTGTTTTAAAAACACCACCGCAGCTGTGAAAGACAATACTTATCAAAATTAGATCTGGATTCAGAGGGTGAAGCTAAATGACCTGTTTCCTGACAAATAGCCTCTGCAGTCTACTCATTACAATCCACTGATCTATAATATTTATATATGACAGCACCTACCTTTTTCAGCAGACAATAGACAATAGATTTATTACACTTTGAAATGCACATATTAATAGTTATACTATGATAATTATATGATAATAATCCTGTTAATAATACAGATGTTAATTAAATTACATGAGGTTAATTATTTCTAAAGATAGGTGAGACAAACACTCCTTTTTCTGAATGTGGAACAATACATGAAGCAAAAGAACATATACATGACATAAAATGAAATGCAAAACAGTAGACTAAATTAACACCAAAGGGTGTTGTCATTAAAAGCATCTTTGCAAAATGATAAAGAGAATGGTCGAAAATAAAAGATCCTGAAAAGTGCATATTGTATACTGCACACAGCTTGAGGGCTGGATTTAGTAATGGAAAAGATGTGAGTTCAGTGTGGTCCCAGTTAGCACTAAAACTCATTATATCGCTATATATAACGCTAGTATGTAGTAATACGCCTAATTCCACAACCAAAATCTTAAGAGACATAATTTTGTCTAAGTTAAGAGAAAAGATTGAACATAAAATACATGCCAACACACTCAATTACCCAAAGTTAGCTACCTTGGAATATTAGCTACCTTGGAAGATAAGAACTTTATGTCAGAATGAAAGTTTTAATTTGAAGAACACAACACATATCTAAAGTTGCAACATTAGACCAAATATTAGAATGTGGCCACACATAAAATATATTTGCAAGGAATTACGAAAAGATTGGCTGCATTAATTCTGAAAATGGAACAATATTCCAACAGAGGCAGGGATTTGCCTTAAGGCATACATGTGACATTTCTTGAACACGCTAATTTTATTGCTTTACCTGATTTACAAGATAACTTCCCTGGCAGCTGTACATTAGCCAGTTACATTACATGATTTAGTGAGTTATCTCCAGTAAATCTGAAGAACATCCAAAGTATTACACACAATGCACACAGATCATTTCCATTAATGCCCAAGAACTATCTTTTATTTTACTAACATATTAGCTAAATTTCTGTAGAACCATTTACAGTGAAAAGTCATTAATTTTAAAAATTTGTTGGTAATAGCTTTGTGTATAGAATGATTTCAACCAAGACACACATCAACATATTTATGGAGAGCCATGGAAGATGAAACACAAAGAAATGTGCATCATAAAAATATTCCATTCCTAGAATGGCCTTGTCTATGAAAGGGGTTGATGGGATACTATTTGCTTAACCAAAGTAAGAATTTAGTTAGGTTAGCCTGGGCTATAAGTGGACAGTGAGTGCCTGAGCTGCTGTACCTTTACTACTATATGTAAGAAAAAAAAATGTAGTAGCCATATCAGTTTTGCAATGAAGTAGCTACAGTAGGTGATCTAGCATTTGTACCTTGCTACTAGCTATAAAGCTTGCCTTTATACACAGTGTAGTTATACACAGTGTACACAGTGTAGCTCAATGGAAAGATAAAAATAGAGCAGTGGTTATATAATGATCATAAAATAATACGGAAATGGAACAGTTTTCATTGTTTTTTGCAATGTATCCATTGATTTGTGAGATTATGATGCAATGAGCTCCTGAAATTCAACCCCAGAATCAATTTTTCAAGGTCTCCTTAAAATGATCTGAGTGAAGCTAAAAATAGACACATTTTTGTTGGATGCCAGAATATCTTATCTGTTCATTCATTCATGGAAAACTCCATTGATCTCCTGTATGTGGGTGCACGTGCTTGTCACCGAGAGAACGAGAGTGAGAGCGAGAGAGAGAGAGAGAGAGAGAGAGAGAGAGAGAGATACTGAGCTAGAGAAAAGGAGAGAGTGAGAGAGAGAAAGAGCACAGAGGGACAGAGTCATAGAGAAAGAGGGCGAGCGAGCTTTTAACAGGCCGCCTTTGAAGGTCTGAACAGCAATGAAGTGGAGGGAGTGTGGCCTTTAAGACGGGCACACAAAGCGCAGTGCCAGGGGTCTCTCTGGGTGACTGCTCTTAGTGAGCACCGTAGTGCCCCTCTCTTTTAAGCCCGCACGCTACCGGCAGCCTCGAGACAGCATCCAGGAGGAGATTAATGGGAGACGCACAAAGAGATTACCGCTGAGAAAAAGCAGATGGGCAAAGGAAGAGAGAGGCTTTGTAGAGCTGCCAGTTTTGATGAAGCAGAAACGTGAAATGGCCTTTAAAATAGAAGCTGGTTTTCATAATATTTACACGGCATAACTTTAACATCTTCATTAATACAGCAGAGGGGCACATCGGTCCCAAAAAAAAAAAAAAAAACGGATCAACACACCTTACTCATATTGTCATGCCTTCTGTAAAATATCTGGCCCTATTTTCTACCACCTGACACTGCTTTTAAATGCCCTGAAGTTGTCTCAGATCAAGTAAATCAATGATGTCCTATTATTTTGTGGTAAAAAAAAAAGTATGTAAACAGCTCCTCTTGCCCTTTACCTGTTGAGAGAAGCTATTTCTATATGTTCTGACTGATTGTGTGGGTAGTTTGAAATGTGCTTTCTTGACATAAATAGTGACTGGTGACATTTCCTCTCAGCCGCTGGCAAACTGTCAACACGGTACATATTTCACTTTCCTCTCTCTCTCTCTAACATATGTAGTTGCACGTACACACACACACACACACACGCACACACACACACGAGTACCTGCCAGTACACAGGCATACATATATCCACAATCACTAACACTAATTTAAGAGGGACACTGGGTGAAACAGGATGTCACTCTCTTCTGGCTTATGAAAGGATAGCTTTTCCATCACTCACAGTCCAATACATGAAAGGTCTGCAGAATGTGCACTATCTATTGCAGTGTGATGATGAAATGCTTCATTTTACATATCACTGCTTCTCAAGCTGGTGGATTCCCATCATGCACCTGGCTTGCACTGCGCATGATTGATTTTGTAGGATACTCTTTTCATACTCCAGGACTCAAAGGACAGAGAAATCATTTAACATGATTTATGAGACAATCTGTCTATAACAAAAAAATCATGGTACCACATACAAATATCTCCCTGCCTGTAGGCTATATAAAGCTAAACTATCTCCGCAGTGAAAATTAAATAGTCAAATACCTGAAGAGGACAATCCCACTGAGAGATGCCAAACTATATATTGTATTTATTCAGAGTGAAGGAGAAAGGGAATACATGCAAAATAGCTGTGTATTGGGGATATTTTAACAGTACAGCTGTTTTCTATACAAAATGAGTACTCAGGATCCTGATACTATCATAAGGGTCAATAAAACATTTTGGAGATTACTTTTAAATACTTTCAGAACAAATTCGAGAAGCGATGAGGACCAAGTTTCTCTCGATCTCCACAGCATTGCAAGTTTAAGCACTGCATCACCTCAAACTGGCTTTGCAATTAGCAATATTGTTTGGTTTTTCAACACCACTTGCAGCTGATTGCATGTCATTTTATGAAGTAGGAACCAATGGAACTTGTAATTACAAGATTTTGTGTGTATAAAGAAATGTTATTTCAAATGTCTCACGGTAAAAATTGTTCTTGTAAATAAAATGTAACAGATTACCACTATCGTCCAGGCTTAACTGAATGCTAAAGCTAGCTACAAAATAGCTGGCCAACTTATGATGGTAAAGAATGAAGGGATTGTGGGAGTTGTCAGTTTTCAGAGCATGCATCATATCACCAGCAAGATATGTAAACAAGGCACTGGTCTTGATGACACATGGAATAGTTTATTGAGTAGTGGCTGTCTTATCTAACACATGCATTGAGGTCCTATAGAATTTCCGTTACAGGCCTCAGCATCAAATCACATGTCTATGGTGTTGTCTAAGTGCACAGTGTATGACGAGCCTTCATTGATAGCAATCAGTTCCAAGATGATTCTTTGATAATCACAGATTTTTCTGGAATGAATCATGCATTTCCTATATATGATCCATGATATACAGGTTTTATATGACATCCAATAACACACTGTACAGCTACTACATTTAAGAACTGAATAAAACAAGCCAGCATATATCTATTTACTTAAATGTAATTGTGTATGTCATGCCTAAGGAGATATCATGCTTAATGCTGTCATGCTTAAGACTTAATGGCTATGCATCATATATATATATATAAGTCAGCCACAGTGTGAAGACTTAGACAGCTTTAGCTTTATATATCATAGATTTACACAGCTTGATACTTCGTGGAGCAAATCAGTTAAGCAAATCAGTATTGTCAAATGCTTAAATTCTATTCTGATGAAGTTGATCAGTGCCATAATGGAATACATAACAAGTCTAGTTCTGTATCAGAACACACTTTCAAAGTAACCCTCACAACCTTGCACAGAACACCTCAGGTTTCTCTCTAAATGTAACAGCATTAACAACGAACAATATCAGACTACACACATGGGCTTTGTTTCTTCCCTGGTCTAACCCTAGCATTTGCAAATATGACAAACACGTGGAAATTCTTATGTTTATTTCATATAAACAGTTCACATCAAAACCGATAAAACCTGACTCTTGTTCTCTCAGCTCTCCATGTCAAACACACACACACACACACACACACACAAACTCTGTGTTTCTGTCTGACTGACTGAATTCCTCAAGGTATCTCTCTTTACCTCTCACTCCTGAACAGCACATCTTATCCTTGCCCACACTGACAGCTCTTAAACTCAACAGATATTCTCAAGACTGCAGTTTGACCTACTTGGGGTTTTGCACACAGACAGCGCTTGGACCAACATAATGATGGATGAATGAAGAAATATCAGTCTAAGCAAAGCGTTTGCTCTGATTCTCCCAAGTCATTGCCCTCGTTTCCAATGGCAACTCGGTGTTCAATAAACTTGTGCCTACCTATTGATTTCAATTTCACAGCTGTCAGAATGTTGCAGTGTGTTCTAATGGGAGCGGCGGGCTTAGGGTGCTTAAGATTAATTGGGCTAGGTCAGCGAAGGCGAGGGTGTGGGCAGTGTTGTTATGAGTATAACGACTGTCAGAGCATTGCACCCTAAATACCACAGACCCTCCTGTCTATCAAGGTCTAGTCTGCTGGGGGCTCATTATTATCATTTCTGAGGCAGGTCACAGGCATTGTATACCGCTGCAATGACAAGTGCATATTCAAACACGCACACGTACACGTACACGCACACACACACACACACACACACACACACACACACACACACGCTCAAAAATACACATAAGTACACACATAAACACACACACACACACACACACAAGAAAGATGGCCTTTATCTTCCCTGTTCTTGGACCCCTGTGGTTTCAAACCGAGGAGAACAGTAGAAAACATCAGACAACATACATCCATACATCTATATATCTATGGATGACCTACTTCATTCCTTATATACCTCACTTCTGACAATAAAGTATGTGCCTGTGCTGTTGCAGTTTAAACATTCCCTTCCATCCCTTGACATGCTGACAACTCATCTGGAAGAAATACACATGTATAATGTATGGATATTCCAGCCTAGGTAGGGATATTCCTATTCTTGAGTATTGCCTTTATAGGAGAAGTGCCACACTTATGCAGGCCATTTAAATGAATGTATTTTTACTAGGCCCATCCAATTTTACCACAGATCTGAACTTTGATCATGAGTCCAGATTTCCATATAATATTAAAATACTGCACAATCACATTATACATGTATGTGACATTTATATACTCATGTCCAAATAGGATATAAGCTCATTGTCTTTTTAAGTGAGTTAAGTGATTTTCATATTATTAATCTAAGTCAAAAAAGCAAATCTTCGCAAAAGAAAGTACGTGTGTGATACAGGCAAATACTGGCATTTTTTCCCCTAAGAGGCAGCTCTCCAAACAGTTCTACAAATAAAGATGAATCTGCAGCCCGGCTTATGTTGTGTTTACACCTTGGTGACTCTGTGGGTCGCCTTGGCTGTACCGGCCTAGGAGCAATTATCTTCCCATGGGATGAATGTGGCAGAAGATCACTGGGTGGAGGCAGGCTTGGAAAAGTAATAAAAAGTGGAGAGTACAACAGGACCTGAAATTAAACAAGCGAGGGTGTTTTCTGGTTTCAGCAGGGGAAAAGACTGCCTTGACGATAACCCCAGAGAACTCTCGCCATTAGCCAGCAGCTACAATTTCCCTCTGAATAATGTCAACACTTGGAGACGGCACCTCTGTTCATTATCCCTGATATTGAAATGAAATTCCTTTGGACATATTAAAAAATGTCTTTCATTATATTACCAGTTATATTACAGTATTCTTTATGTACCATTATTAAGCTTTACTATTCTTTATGACTGTTACATTTTCCCAAACTAATGATTAACACTATATTAACAAAATGCTAACAAGCCTAATCCACAATAAGTAAACACAATAAAAGTAGCTAAATTCATCCTATATTTGTATTCTGTATGAATATGCCTCTGTTCACATACATATTACTCTTTTTTATCTAGGTAAACTGCATTTGAAAATGTTGTCAATTTCAAACTTCAACAATCAATATTTCATGGAGCAATAGGAATAGAAAGAACTGCATATGAAAGTCAGCTTCTCCTGGTCAGAGTAAAGGCAGCTAATGTATTACATACTGTATACACAGTATAGTGCAGGAGTTTTATAATCATGGCAGAGAAGGCACTGAAGGGAGTGAATGGGACGATGAGCATAATGTGAATGGTGTGGTAATTAATGAAGACTACCCATGGCACAGCAACTGACTAGTCTTCCATCTTCTCTGCAGCCAATTGAACAGGCATGTGAGGAGGTTTACCTGGACAGAAGTGAATGCCCCATTACAGAGAAAGCTCTGGAAAACACACACACGCACGCACGCACGCACGCACGCACGCACACACACACACACACGCGCACACACGCATGCACACACGCATGCACACACGCATGCACACACACACACACACACATATACACATACACAGATACACACAGGCAAACGCACATGTATACCCCTGCATGTAGGGAGGCTTTAATCTAAAAAACAGGTTCTCTGGGGTCCAACATGGCATTTCTCCTCTGCATATTGGAGCTATTTAAGACTATTTTATAGGTCTTTCTATTAAACAAAACAGCATGACATTTATATTAATCTAGATCTTCCCTTGTCTAAGTCTATAGGGACAGTTTTATGAGTACCGCTTCAGATGTCCGTAATTTTTCATTTTACATCTTACCATGCAATTTCATTGCTTTTAAGTGTAAAAACAATTGGTTACACACTTTTTAATGCTTTATGTTTTATAAAGGGCACAATTTAAAAGCACATTGCTATGGTATAAAAGCTCTTAATTTTCCTTTCTGAAGTGAGGAACTCATTATGACTGCATACAGGAATTCATATGAACCCGAAGGATAAAAGAACCTCCTTCCATAAAAAGTCTACAAACTAATCAAATAATTAAAAACAAGTTGCTGGTGGACGTTTAAAGGCATGATGACTGGACCTTTGGAATTGCTACTGCCATTTTCACAAAGCTGGGCTTTAAGCATCAAATGGCACTGACAATTAAATAAATAACTGTATTAACGAGTGACAGTCACATGGCAGGTAAACCGCTGTTCTGACAGACTGCTCCAGCTCTTTGGCGTGACATGTGTTTGAGCCCATGGGACAATGTGGGAATGTGGGGACAACGGGAGGTGAGAGGTGCTCCCTGCTTGTGAGACAAATTTCCGCCTTCAGACGCTGACAGCATGAGGCATGCCAGGGTGTTCATTTCACAGGTAGTGTTCTGAAGTCCCCCCCCCCACCCACGTTTCAGTGTAACCCTCTGCATTTTCACTGGTGAGACAGCACATTTAAGAGCAGATACAGTTGTATGCAGTACATGTGATCAGTAACCTGCTAGAGGGGAGAATATGGCATAAACGGTCAGTCTGGAGAAGCTGTGCATTCACCAAAACAATGAACATACGTAAAAATCCAAACAAGTAAAATGGAACACTTTTTCAACACAAACACAGATACACAGGTGAATAATATAAATGTGTTTATCAACACTGATTTGTTTTCCTGTGATGGGACCCTAAATAACTTTCTCTAAAACATATCTTCCCAGGAGGTATATCTTAAAGAAGTAAATCTCAGCCAATGATGAGCACGTCATAAGCTTTCCAGAACCTGCCTCCTGAATTCATCGCCGACCTCAGCGAGGGAACCTGTTGCTGTGTTGGGGGGGGGCTCTTGTCGGGCTCACTCACCACTTTGGGCTTGAAGGGCGGCTGGATGTCACGGTTCAGGAGCCGTTCCCAGTCGATGCGGCGGAAGAAGGCGTGTTCCCGTACGTCCCGCTCACCCTCGGACCCGCAGCCCAGACGCTTGGAGGGGTGCTTGGTCATCAGCTGAGTGGACAGACACATGAGGATGTACTGGGCACCGCAACTGTACTCCATTGACAGTTTAGACACAGTGTGGCTCAAGGATGGTATGAAACCCAAGCCAAACACTTTAAGATAGTCTGAGCAGCTCTGTCTTTTCAAAACCAAAAGAAAGATCTGCACATTAAGGTGGCCTGAAATCACTTCTCTGACTTCGCCCGCGACTATGCTTTCAAGGTTCAGATATGCTGTCAATGAAAGGATTCCAGCTGACTTTGATTTAAAAGCAGAGCTCAATCTCCCTCTTTGTGGAAATAATTACAGGAAAAAAGCTCTCGCAATATATAGCCCTACTTTCGGGTGACATTGTTTATGTATGCTGCTCCAGGACATATACTGCATCATATCAACAGAATAATTTGGACTGATCTAAATACACAGAAAAGCTTTAGTGTAACTCAAAGCCGAGTCAGCCTGCATTATGAATTCCAAGGGCGACATTACTTATTCATGCAAATTTCAAATTGAAATCCTCCTTCATTTATTAAGCCTGTTTTGAAGCGTTAGCCAGCGCCTTGGCACGCCTTCCAGAATGGCTCTCAGGCATGTTATCCTTGGTGAGGGGGAGTGACTGTCAGAGCGTTGCTACTCCCCGATACATTCCTGCATTGATATTTAGCCGTGAGTCAGTCACCTTGTCATTCTTGCTATGATGCTGTGACTTCTCAGAGTAAAGTGTCATCTGATAATTAATTGACGTGACGGTAGTTGTGCATTTATATTGGGTTTCTGCAAATAAGGCAAAAAAAGTTACAACTTACGTCAGAGGCATAGTTTAGATATACCTTGAATGACTCTCAGCGTGTGGAGGATGCTAAAAGTGGCGAAGTTCTTACCTGCGTCATTTTCTTTGTCGAGCATTCATGAAAAAGTTCACATTAGTAGAAACTGACCGGAGAGGAACAGTAAAGAGTAAATACTGCATGTCTGATTGCATGCCATGCATTATATTCAGTTAAATCTTGATTGCATGTTATGCATTATATTTCGTTGTGTAATAGCAAAAGCACACTCGCAAAAAAGTAGTGCCTTATTCAAAGTTAAGACAACTAGAGAGCTGGAGGACCAAATTCTTTGCTCAGAGTAATAAACAAAAAAAACATCTATTTTCAGGTCATACATTAAAATCAGCAAGCCCCAAGGCTGACACTCATTTGTCATGATTCTTCAGGTCTCATACTGAAAAGAAATGAGTTTTTTGTGTGGCATTAGAAAATAAACTAAATCATAAGTAAGTCTGTGAAAAGGCCAATGTGTGTAATGGGAAAAGGTGAGGAAAGCATAATATTCTTGCTTTTTTTTTTTTTTTTACAACGGAAAATTGCATCTGAACAGCGGGGGCCTACAGGCTGGTAATCCCAAAATCCAGAAATAACAAGTGCACCATTTCTTCGATGTTCCTGTCCACACAGTCGCAGCTGTCAGAGCCCGAAAGTAATTCACAGCTATTTTCACAAGTCTACATGCGCCCATTCACTTGAAACCCAAAGCTTAAAATGGACTCGTTGCATCTTTTAAACAACCTTCCATCTCCTCCACCTAAAATGACATATATGCTGTGGAAAAAAAAAAAATCCTGTGAAACAGCTTCACGGTGCTCCCCCCCAATGTCACCCTCCCACCCCTTTACAGATATGCCCTCACTCTCCGCCTATAACTCCCTGTGAGCTAACATCTACCAGTAAAGCAGAGTTAAACTGTGACCAAACTAGAACCATGATGCCAATCTCACGCTATGCTCTTGGCACCTACCAGCTGATATAAAAAGAGCTGACGTTTGCAAACCCCTTTGTTTATGGACATGAGAAATGCATCTTCGGGTGACAGCCCAATGTCTGATGAGATACAGCATGAAGCTCTCTTCACAGCACAGTCTAACGCAGAGGGAAAGCTTGTTTGCATGCATATGGTCCTGGGGTTGTTGTTTCTCTGTCCAGGAAAGGAGAACTTCACTGAGGGCCTGTGCTAACATGCCATGGAGTGAAAGCCCTGGGTGGAGAGTTAACTCTACCTGACTTGTGATTCCTGCAGGAAAGACTAAAACCAACATACCAGTCAAAGAGGGGCTGTTGCATGCTGGGAACAATGAGATGCTGCAGGTAGTAAAAAAATAATGGGGTGGGAAGTTAACACCGTACTCTTCTTTATATGAACCTGCTTAGTTAAGGTCAGGCTCTCCCACCAACCCCCATCAACGCCAGGGAGCAGCTGAAATGCTGGAGCAGCTGAGGAATCTGCCCAACCCAAGGAGCCAGCACGCCTCAGCGTTCCGACACGGGCTGCACTCTACACAGACGGACACGTGACTGCCCTTGAAGCACAGCTCTCTGGTTCCTCGGCAGTCACTCACATGGGCCCCGAGATGGAGGAGCTTAAACACAGGAAGGGCTGTCAGATCAAAGGAAACGCCTCTCGGCCCCGAGGCAATGGAGTGATATAATTCTCGAATACTGTTGGAAGGAGAGGTTTTAACATAAATGCTTTCTTGCAGTTACTGTAGATTTTCACAGGTACCTGAGGGCATGCATTTTGTGCTTCTTTCATAAATGTTCAGGGTGAATAATTCTAACACTGAATTTACAGGTGTGACATATATTATTGATTACCGTGACTGAATTTGATAGACTAATTGTTTAATTTCCAAATACAGTATAAAGGCCCCACACATCTCAAGGTAGGAGCCTTCATATGACATCAGAACAGCACTGATGACTATTACAGTATGCTAGAGAACCTAAGTTCTCTCATGTCAAACCTGATTTAAAATAGCCGGACTGACACTTTAACCTTAAATGACCAATTTCCCATCTGAAAACATGTCTTTCATTTTAAATCCATGAGCACAATTTCTGCCCACAGTACTAAAGCCCACTGAGAACAAGCAAAGTGAAAACCCCGTAAATGCGCATCAGTCAGTCTCTTATTAATACAAGCTACAGCACTCTCTCTCTTTCTCTCTCTCTCTTTTTTCTCTTGCTCGCTTGCTCTTCTGGGTCAGAGCAACGACAGGCACTATATATTCATTGAGCAGAGAAATAACAGTGATAGCTCAGGAGTCCCTAAGCATGTGGGAGCCTTGCTGACTGGGACAAATGAATACATATGAAGCCGGCCCCCGCTCATTTCCACACGGCCGGGAGAGAGACGGGAGAGCGGCGGGGGGAGAGATGAATAAGGCGACGCTTTGCGCGAGCGAGGACAGCGCGATCAGCATGCTATCACACGGCTCATTGGTTCTGCCATATGCCTAGGTATAAATCATCGGGAAATGCTTTCAATGTTTGTGCCGCCGCCTGAAGTAGCTCGTTGCCCCAGTTCACTCTTCCCACATGCATCCTCTGCCTACATGCTGGGGTTGGTGGGCCAACTTTCCCTGGGATCACAAATGGGAAAAAAACTCTGAATAAAAATACAAAAATGGGCCCTCGTGATATAGCCCAGTGCTTGATACTGTAAACCCCTTACGGGTTTACATGCTATTTTTTTTTAAACTTGTCATGCTCCATAGGAATGTATATTAGAGAAGTTTTTTTACTGTCACATGAAAAGCATGCCTGCTATCTGCTTCACTGAATTCATGATTCATCCAATAGAAATGCCCTTGCATCAGCTACAATGATATTCAATTTATTCCGTTTTACATTTTGCTTTAATAATGTGCCTTCCCAGAATATAGACAGTACTGTGTTTAAAATGTTGTCACAATGATTGCATTTCATTGGTGCCAGATGTACTGTGTACCTATATCAGAATCATAAATATATATTATGTATAAATTAAATATAATTAAATTATACTAATTATAATAATAGTTTTAATTATACATGAAACATAATTGAATACTTTAAATATAAAGTAAATTATTATTGCTCTGAAAATGGAAAGTGATCACCAAAAGGAGCCTGCTATTCTATTTACAAGGGTGGTTTTATAGAACATAATTAAAGGGAAAATACATTCTGTTATCCTGTGACTAGCTTACAGCAATTGCCTGTGGCTTTCACTGTAGTTGCCCTATTATTCTGTTCATTCACCACATTTTGTCCCAGGCTATCCCAAATTGTGGCATCTCATTGATGGATTAAGTTTGGCTTTAATGTCCTGCCAGGTTACAGTTTCTTTGCCGCGGACACCCTAGACAGCTGGTTCAATGACTTCATCCACCCTAAAAACATACAATAGCATGTTGTTGTGATAAAGGGGGCATATCGGTTCCTTTGTATTTTTCTTTCCTGAGTTTTACCAGCCTTGACACTGAACAGGTTAAATCACATACTCACCCCAATCCACTCGTCTGATGAGGGGATGCAGTAAATATTCAGTAATGTGATTCAAGCATATTACAGTCAGTAATGAAATATTATTATATCCTATCAATTATAAGAAACTAATGCCAAATTAATCAATATCCAAATACCTGTACACTTGAAATACTGAACATTTATATTATTATTTATTTATGTTACTTGAAAATGCATAAATAGAGTGATACCTTCTTTAGGGGCCCAGTATATATCTTATGTTTAAGATACATGAATATTCTACTGTATACTATACTCACTCTGATGTCCACTTTGAATCAGTTATGATCAAAATCATTCCAGCAAACTGACAAAGGAAATTAGCTATTTCAGTACATGACTCGAAAGCAACATGAGACCACTCAATTTAAAACATAGCTTTCAAAGCTCCTTCCGGTAAGTTGCAATATTAATGTATTTTTCATTATAAATAAAGGCTGAAATTAAATCTAAGACTGGCAACAGAGGGGCTGTGAACAGAACATGCTTTGCCTCATTG
Source organism: Megalops cyprinoides (assembly GCF_013368585.1). Taxonomy (NCBI): domain Eukaryota; kingdom Metazoa; phylum Chordata; class Actinopteri; order Elopiformes; family Megalopidae; genus Megalops; species Megalops cyprinoides. Next base: position 18,194,616 of record NC_050583.1, on the reverse strand, counting down.
ACTATTATAATAAAGATTAAGAATTATATTTACTGCACCTGTTGCGGACAGCAGCGTAATCATGCGACAGACTTTATTAAAATGGTTTATCAGAGCATCTGTTATATCTAAATTGAATCTCCTGGTCTGTAAACCGCACCAGCAACCTACTTTCAGCGGAGAATAACAAACAAGTCGAGGCAATCAAATTGGTTATTTTTCCCCTCTCCAATTCTCCGTTGCAATAGTCCCTCCATCTGTCTTCGGCAGACCCCAGCGCTTTGGCAGTCAATCAGCCTGGTAAGCACCCAGTGGGGGAGGGGGCACATCGAGGCTCCATACGTACACCTGGGAAGGCTCCGCTATGCCTTGCATACAAAACTCAGGATCTGAATAAGAGGGCTTTTTTTCAGTTGTTTTTTTTTTTTGCGGCTGATCTATCTAAGCTTGAACAGCTTTAATATTTGGTCAGGATCTCTGTCCCTGTCCTCCTTCGCTCCCCCCCCCCCCCCCCCCCCCCCCCAATGTCCCCCTCATCACAGACAGGCAGTGGAGTGGAGTGGAACGCCAACACGGCTGCGGCCCTGAGGGGGGGTTCAGAGATTGGGCTGTGTATGACAGGTGAGCTGTCACCTTGGCTCCACCTCCTCACCATGCCTGTCATGTCCACCTGTTTAGAGGAACACTTGGCCATGAATCCCCTCATCCCTCATGTGACCAGCAATGTAGGTCAGTGATCCCAGCGCCCTGTATAACCAGATCCTCTCCTAACACTCCACCCCTCGCGCTACCTTGTACATGTTCAGCATCTGTGACTGTCACTGGAGAGGCTGAGGCATTGAGCTTGGGCAGCACTGTGCTGTCATGGTAAGGAGCAAGGACTGCAACCCACAAGTTTCCAGTTCTGTTCCAAAGTGGCGCCCTGCTGTTGTACCCTTAGGCAATGTCCTTAACCTGACACAGTAAAAATCCAGCTGTAAAAGTGAACAACATAAATAAATAAGCTATGTAAGTTGCTCTTGATAAGTGTGTCTGTGTAATGTAATGAAGTTTATACCCCTTCATATGCCTCTCCATGTCTAATGAGATACTACCTGAGATTCCCCTTTGCCTCCTTTGTAGCAGCTCGAACACATACTCTATGTAGATTGTGCCTCTTAATTCTGGAGTCCACAAATTGAAAATTCCCCTCTTCAGTGAGAGGGGAAATTACGATCTGAGATTCTCCACCGATACTGAGATCACGCACATAATAAACACAGAAATATGGAAATTACCATTTAGTACTCTTCATTCCCCAAATTCAGCTTCCCGCTACTACACCAGTCCCAAGTCTCACAGTGTAATAAAGCCTGGAATTGGACTGTTTATGCAGATCAGAATCTTTACGCAGATTATTACTAGAATTTGCTCCTGGTACCAGATCATCTCCAGTCCATATTTCTCTGCTCGGTGGGTGCGCACTCAATTCAAATAATTTGCCCTGCGATTTCATTTCTCCATACTCACCAATGTGAGAAGAAAACATTCTCTCCTTGACACCCTAGCCTCCTCCACACACAGTCATCAGCCACCAGCAGGAAAAGAAATTTCAATGGTGAGGGATCACTATGCTCAGCGTTTTTCAGCCTGCACCCATATCGAATTCACTCCTGTCCTACCATGAACAAGGAATGGCTGGTATGGTTGGAGGAATTGGAGTAGCTGGTACTGTGATGGTGGGGGTGAGGGCTCTGAAGCAGTGGAATGGGACAGTCACCCAAAGGATGTACTTACCCCTTTGCAGATGGACACGGCCTCTTTGGACAGGGACTTTGGGTATGATACGTTGTGCTCCATGATAGACTGGAAGAGCTCATCTTCATCCTCACCATCAAAGGGAGGCTGTGAAGACCAGAGCATGCATTAAATACACATTACATCATACACATCCCTCCACAGGAGTTGAAAACAAACACAGGGCTTTTCAAGGCAGGAACAGCCATCATTGCAAGCAAGAATGGCAACAGTGCAAACAGTCCATTAAAGCTGGCGTAACAAAGGTGGTGTCCCTTTCACACCAAGCTTTTTAAAATACCTCACAGCTTTGAAGCAAGCTGGTAGTGCAGAGGTCAACAGTGTGTAAAAGAGCAGAGGCTTAATTTGTGAAATGTGGAGACATTCAATGAGGATACACACATAATTACAGTAAGTAGTGGCAGGGAGAATGCATTTCTGGCCTCTTAGGACCACTTAATAGCATCTTAGGAAAAAAGTAACAACATTCTGGAAAAATACCAATTAAGATGGTGACCAACTTTATTAACACAGAAGTGTTTTTCGGGATTTCGAGCTCTAAAGGATTTCAGATCTCTTCAGAGTGACTTAGTAAGAGAGACAAAGAAAAAGAATAAATAAAATGATTTACAGCTATGAGCTGTGGCCGACAAAATCAAAAAATATGGGGGTGGTGTTGTTTCTTCTCCACATAGTTTATATACTACCCTACCGCTTATAATGTATTGCAACAACAAAGCAGTCAATACCGATATCCTGTCATACATCAGTAAGCCTCATTAAGAAAAGCTGCAGGACTGCTCCTTCAGAAAGGTCTATCAAGCTGTTTATCTTTTTTGTCCTTTATATAGTGCAGAGGATTACAAACGTGATAGCTTTAAACTCAAAAGAGCTTTACCTCCTGTTCAGGGTCTGAGGCGAAACTTGAGACCTCTTGTCTACAGCAGTCCCAACTCAGGGCACATTAATTAAGTTACTCCAAGCAGGCTTCAACAAATGATTGACGGAGGCATGTGAAACAACTGCCAGCTTGGATCCGCTCCAGCCAAAGTGCTGTATGTCGAGATCAGACAGGCGGAACTAACTAGGACAGGAGCAGAGGCCGGGGGTCAGATGCAGACTCTCCGTCAGAGTGTGAACCCCATTCAGGCGTTGAATGTGGGGTCTGGGGGGAATCTGGTGGGACGGCTCTTCAGCAAATGCCCACACCTGGAACACCACAGTCCACCCCCAGTGTCATTTGTGACACACACAGTGACAGTGTCGAAAAAACAGCGGTGATTAATTATGCTATCCGACCAGTCTAAGTGCTGATCCGGATATCGCGGCTGACTGGCATACTGTATACAGAATGGAGGGGGGAGGCAAATAAACACCAAGAGAGAAAACAAAGTAGAGAGAAGCACAGGGACCGAACAACTCATAAAGCAGACAAATGATCTCCTTTCAGGCAAACAAGGCCAGACCATGAATCTCATTTCTCTCTTCATTCTGTCCCTGAGTGCGTGTGTGCTTTTGGCAGGGCCAGAGTATGAGCCATTTCATCTTTCTAAAGACTACATTACTGCGGTCCCTTTGGTGAGAGACGACTTGGCTCTTGCCTCTCTTCACACGGTAGTCTATTGGCAGAGGAAGAACACCACACCAGTCATGGCCTTCACAGATGCCACTGTTGTCAATTCCCTGAGTGCTAATGGCCCTGGTGAGACGTGACCCTTCTGAAGCAGAGTTTGAGAGAAAGAGAGTTGAAAATTGGGGAAAAAACTGTGTTTTTTGAACAGTGCTCCCAGGCAATGTTGATTAGAGCAGACTGTCTTTTCGCACAGAACAAGAGCTCCTCCAGCATCGGGCCTGAATTAATCAGACCTGGGAAGCATCCATCAGCCAGAGAGCTCCCTCAGTGAACTGAATCCCACGGGGAGAAGGATCCAGCCCCCCCCCCCCCCCCGAAAACCTGTCAGGCAGCAGCTCTGTGAAGCACAGGAGGTCCAGAGGTACCAGCAGGGGGATCCTGACTGATCCAAACCCATACCTTGGGGCACGGAATACCGTCTGGCCAGAACTAACAGTGCAGGCACACTGAACCTCAGAATCACCTCAGTTGCCAAGGAACATTTTATTCTTCAGACATTTTTCAGCCTGGATGTTACAAAGCAGAACCAGAACTAAGAGATTTATTTAAGCCTACTTGTGGCACATGACCCTCTCTTCAAGCCTTGGATTTAAAGAGTAAAAAAAACCTACACACTGTTGTTTTAATTTTGTCTGAGAGGACTACCCCGTTGGCAGTTTCACTTTATATGATACCATATAATTAGATGGGTGACAAAATATTGATTTTGTTTGTTTTGTCTGGTAATTGCCTGTATCGATTTGAAACTGTCAGAATGTCAAAATGTAACATGAGTAAATCCAATGAGTTTTGGACTTATTATTTCCCATATTTGGTGATCTTGTGTATAGTTACATTTTTATATCCACATTAATATTAGCCCATCAGCACTTTCTGGAAACATGGATTATCCTGCAAATCCTGGTAAACTTATGAGTTGGAAGACACTGTTTAGGCAATCACATTGGGGTGCCTGCTATCAGAATACACTATTTTTTTTCCCACAAGGTTTTAAAGTATGCTACTTTACCTGTCCAGCCAGCATTTCATACAGGAGCACCCCGTAGGCCCACCAGTCCACCGACTTGGAATATGGCTGATATGCAATGATCTGCCAAGAGAGAAATCAAGAGGACGCAATTAACAACGACACCACACATTGTTTTGAGGGGAGGCTAGAAACTCCAACAGAAGAAGCATAATTGCGCCCACACACGAATAAGGGTTATCATTATGTGGTTTTATCAATTCGCTGCTGAATGACAGCTCCCTGAGACATTAAGACACATGCCTTCCACACTCACAAAGACAGTCAATCTGTTCTAATAAGCAATTAGCATCCTTTTGTGTTTGACCCAGTCCATCACTAATTACAGGGAAAGCTGGGCCTTCCTGTGCACTATTTTTACCATCTGCTGTAACAAAGAGCCAGTTCCTTATCAGACTCCTATAATTAAGGGGCAAGAGTAAGAACAGTTTTCTCATCAAAGCGCAATCAGTTCCTGCCCTGCAAATGAAACCTCCCCTTTAGAACACAACAGCCAAGACAGAGAATTATGCAAGCATGCATCTACACACTCACTCACGCGCGAATGCACGCATGCGCATACACACACAAACACACACACAGAAACACAAACACACACAAACACACACACACACACACACACACACACACACACACACACACACCCATGCATCCATGCACCCACACATGCACCCCAAACTGACCCCAACTGCACCCACAATTAGGGGAAGACACATCAGCCGGCAGAGCAAACTGCACTGAAGCAGGTGGACCACAACAAACCCAACCAGACAAGGGCGAAATCCCCACTCCAGTTCCCTGACACGACTAAAGTTTGAACAACAGTACATCTCTGATAGAAACAGACACACACGTTAGTCATACAGGCCGCACAGGAAGGTGATGTGATATCACTCATGGGGCTAGTGCTGCCGGGAAACACACACAGTTCACAGGGAGGAATGAGATCTGCTGTCTTATTCTCCATCTCAAGAACCAGAGGTGTGAGCTACACTCTCCTTACACATCACATCGGAGAAGCTCATTTTCCACTAGAGTGAGTTGGAAAGTTAGACCTCGCTGTATGTGCCATGTTCAGCGTAACCTCTGTTTTGTGGCACAACCTAGTAGTGCATAAATAACGGGTTTTTATCTGGCCCCAACATAAAGGTGTGATGTCCATCTGTCCATGGACATCACAGAACAGAAAAAAATGATTTATGAAATGGAGAATTAAAAAGTGTTAAAGTAGGGGTCGTGGGAGGATTGTCAATTAAAGATGTATGCCAGTGTAATGTAAATGAAGCTGGTGAAGAAGATAATATACTAGATAAATATACTTGTATAAATACAAGGAGTCCTTAATACCACCTCAGCATGAATTATCTGTGATCCATAGCTAAGGCATTTCCTTGACTGACTGACTTAAGTGGATATACATTTCTTCAATCTATTGCAAATTGCCCCCTAATTTCTCCCATCCTGCTCTTAACATTCAGTAACGAGCCCATGTTAAAATCATAACAGTAGTCATAGTCCATACAGTCAGTCAGTGAGGAGTCTGTTCTCCGAACGCACACACACACTTAGAGCTACGCATGGAACAGTCTCTCTCAGCACTTTCGGTGGCACAGAGTGTGTGCGGGAATAACAACTTAAAAACCCCCACAGCTTAACTCAGCCGGTAAAGCATGCCCAAGAGGATGACCACACTCTTTCGCTTCCCGCTGAGAAAGAGTTGAGGAGAATTACCGTAGCGCAAGAGATCGAGCGTTAGAAAGCTCCACGGGGGAGGTGCATGTGATGTAGCGCGGGCTTTTATCGAACCTTGCTTCCCCTTGCGTGGCTTTAGCTGCGTATTCTAGTAGTGGCTGTTTGGTATTCTCCATGCTTATTATTGCTGACAATAGCAGCGCACAGGACATGAGCGAGTGAGCCAGTGAGGCTCCTCTCTGGAGCTCCAGGGCTACATTATTAATGCCAGGATGGAGACCCGTCCTCTGATAGCTCCTTCAGCAACTGGGTCATTTCCCTAAACACACTCACACACCATCCTCATGGGAGGGGCACGCCTCCGCCACGCTGGAAAATACAGTAAGGCAAGCTTTTACCCAGGACCAAAAGCCTGCGTGTCTCATGACTAGCCTGTCAGGGATGGAAAGATACAGGATCCCCTGCATTTTAGAGGTATGATAGCGTCACTGTGCTGTGGAATAGGACACTAGGATTAGGTTCCTATCTCCTGAGAATAAGAGCTTCATATCAGACACACCTACTTGGCATGCAGGCCTCAATGAAGTGGATGGACACAGATGTACAACACTCGAAATTCATCTAACTAAAAGCTAAAAGCCTATGGATGTGTATGTGTGTGTGTGTGTGCGCGCACACATACCACAACGGTTTTACTACTTTGTGTAAATTTCCCACAGCAACCTTGCATAGAGCACCCCATTTCCACCATTACAACTAAACTGCCGTGGCAAACAAAAGGCCACATACCTCTATGTGGAAACATCATGGCCCCCTAAAGGCCTCTGGCATCTTCTGCCTACATTTACCTTCATTTCATGGTCACTTAGTCATAACGCAGGGGATGGACCCCCCCACCTCCCTCTACAATGCTGCACATCACTGAATTACAGGGGCAGTGCCACTGGAGGGTCACAAGGGGTGTGCTCGTGCCCTCTCATCAGGAAGTTGTATCTCCCTAAGCTCCTCTCTCTCTTGAGACAGAAAATTTTTGAAAGCTTCCCTTGATAGCTTTGAAGCCCCGTATAATCTGTACATTAATAGAATGTTGAGATTCTGGAGAGCTTGAGATTTCACTTGGGGTGGCAATGTAGCATAGGGGTTAAGGGGTTTTCCCAATTGATCTTTTCAAATATATACTGTATATACAGTCATAGTCAAAAATATTGGCACCCCTGCACTTCTTTCAGATAATCCCAGAAAATTGTTGCAATTAACAATGCTTTGGTATTCACGTTTATTTCTTGTTTGCATTGGAACAACACAAAAAAGCAGAGACAAAAAAACAAAAACAAATCTGATATCATTCCACACAGAACTCCAGAAATGCATAACCCCTAAGCACATCAATAATGCAATAATAATCTTCCTCATTTTCACTTCTGATTCTGTATTATGAGCACTGTCTGTCGGTACTCTGTACTGGTAACTATGTTGCTTAGATGGCCATTTGATCAGAAATGGAAAAAAAAAAATTCAATGCAACAGCTTCAAAGGGATTTTATTTCAAAATTACATCTTGATTAGTTGAGACCTAAATAAGAGCTTCAGGTAGGCCAGGGATATTTTCTTCCTTTCAACTGATTGAAATTATTTTCCAGACAGACACAATGGAGTATATGCATAAAACTGCCTATTCCAAATTTCATTATCTGTCATCACCTTCACCCCTATTTTTTTTAATCACAGTCTTCGCATGGACAGGGGGGGAGACCCACGTGACAGGACCAATGATGCTATAATCTATCCAATAAAACCCTGCAAATGACAGAGACTATGAATGACATACCAAGGGTAACAATGGCCAGCTAACAGCAGATCAATGACGGGGAGCCAATGAAACCTTAAACACTTGGAGCCATTGGTGCTTGGTGCTCTGTGATCCACCACAGTCAAAGTGCTAGCAATTTGATCCATGTGTGCTTTATTCATGATTGCTTTCACATAGTGTTATTTCAAATGACCAGGCGAGAAAATGCTCAATCAGTATTACCTGTCATATTATGATGTGCCACATAATCAGTTGATCTCATGGTGCAACACTCTGTCTGATTCAAATCAGACATGGCCAGGTGTTCCATTTTAATGGTAATACCACTGAGATGCCCATTTATGCATCGCTTTAATGATATGCAAATTAGAAAAAGGGCTGTTTTGATCTCTGATGCTGTCTTTCATGGAAACTGCCAAAGCAACCAAAGGGCCTCCTGGTACACACTTTTAAGCATTGCTAAACAACAGACAATAGTATCTACATGAACAATGAACATGTATGCTTACACCCCGTTGTGTTATCAGAGCGGCACCTATTAAAGTCAAGTAGAACGACGGTCAATAGGTATGGTGAGAATATGATAATTTTGCTGGATACTGTCAGATACCAACGAGGAAATAATAATCTTGGTCTCTGCAAGGAGGCAGAAGCAGAGGTATATGCAGACTTATTGTGGTAGTTCGTAAAGGTTTGGGAGTATTCTGCTTTGAATCTACCACTTTGGGATGTATACCTGTCCAAATCCTTCATTTCAATAAGGCACTACAGATGGAGGACAAGTTTTGCACAATGACCACAAATTTACTGCTCATGCACATTTGATAAATTTCATAATTTCACCTCTATGATCAATTGGGAGTATTCTGCTTTGAATCTACCACTTTGGGATGTATACCTGTCCAAATCCTTCATTTCAATAAGGCACTACAGATGGAGGACAAGTTTTGCACAATGACCACAAATTTACTGCTCATGCACATTTGATAAATTTCATAATTTCACCTCTATGATCAATAGCTTATTTGTGTGTATTGTTCTGGTGTAATTAGTCTTTTATCAGACACTTTAGCCTTTAACCCCCCTCTGCCACCAAAAATTAAAAAAATCCTAGACATGCCATTGCATGCAGCAACACTTCAGTTTCAGATAATAAATAAGACGTTTACAGCATATTCACACACAGTCAGGAAACCTTCACTTTTGGCAGACCTTTGGCATCTTTAAATCACCCAGCCTGAACTTATTTGCATTCCACAATTAATTGGAAAGCGAACACACCATAAATAATGCAATCTGTTTCTTAGGGTAAAAAAAAAAATTAGCATATAAATAGCAGCGGGGGACACATAATATCTTTGTTAGCGATTTACTCCTCCCTGGATAGATGTGTTTACTGACACAAATCTCTCTCTCTCTCTGGGTACTGTAAGAAAAGTCCCTGGCTGACTTCATGCGTGTGTTACAGTAGCTATGAACACGCTGCATGTTAAATCACAACAAAGCTGCCAGCGAGCACGGCCCACACTGGGACTGTGATGCCCACCAGATGGCAAACAATTAGCGAGGCAATGTGTCAACTCCTAAATTCCCAACGTGCTGTCGCTCTCCGTCTAAGTCCGCCGATCCGCTGGACTCCTCTCTCACAGACGAGAGTGCCCGTTTAGTCTCAGTGTAACACTGGAATCCCACGAAGGCCAGTTAGGAAGAGAGAGGAGGCCAGCAGAGTGGTCAAAACTGTATAGGCCCTGATCTCGCCTGAGCCTTTTCAATTTGCTGAGAGGTTCTGGGGTATCAGCTTTACTCGGCGGGAGACAGCCAAGCAAAAAGCCTTGAAGTCTTGAAACACTTTCCTGAGCTGGAAACAGCCAACCTTCGCAACCCATCCCCATTAACCGCCTCACTAAGGCGAATGTTCTCTGCTTGCTCCAAGGTGAGCAGTAAGTCTTAATATCGTAATGCACGCAGATATTGATCACTCACTTTCTGCAGTAACTCCATGAAAGCTTGATGCGGTAAACCTCCAAGGTATCAGGGAGAACTGGCCAGAGCAACAAATGAGACAGCCCAGCCTCTCTTTCCACTTGAACACAGGGGCACATAATAATCCCTTGCTTCTTCATATCTCTAAAATGTACTTAAGAAATAATGGGCAAATGTGTCGAGATTTCCTGGGGAAATGAAGGAAAGTCTCCAGTAATTGCCATATTTTATTTTTGTGCCTTTCCTGATTTTTTTCCACCTAAAACAAATAACACCAGAAAAAAGGTTCTGTACTGCCTGTTTATGATTAATATTAGGCCTTCTCTGGATTCCATTCTTATCTGTAAACATGGATCAACATTGATTTATGAAATATCAAACAGACTCCAGACAGAATGGGACAAAACTCCCATAAAAGATCTCAAGGAAATGTAAAATGTATCAGACCTAGCACTGGGAGGGATGAGGAGATCAGAAATTGTAGTTACTACACAAAATATATATGCTGTTACTAAAAATGCATATAGGGGTAGCAAGGTTGTGTGAAATAAAAATATAATGACATCATTACATGTCATAAATGTAGAATTTTATGAAGTTATGACTTTCTAATTGTTCTGATAACGGGCGCACTGGGGACAAGTTGAATGAATTTGGCCCACAGGGGTCAGACTACATGAATGTGCTCTGAAAATAAATGCTGATCTAAAAAAAGCAAAAATATATGCTGAAAAACAAAAGATGACTTCAGGCATCAAATATGGTGGGAAAAAAGCATGCCTATCGGCACTTCATTCAGTGGTAAATGGACACCCAAACACTGGAGCTTTAAATTGCTTAATTGAGCAGTCTTCCCCCCACTTGGCGTTGTTTGTCAGCAGCGTGTAATGCTTATGCTTGCACAGTGCCCATACAGCAGTGATATCTGTCCCGTCGGCCCTGCTGGGACCTGCTCCCAGGCTGCGGAATGGCAGTGAAGGGCAATTAGAAATCATTGAGATGTCCCCGCTTTGTTCTCCCATCCACTGTTCTCTCCCACAGTTCACTTCTCACTCCAATCCTCCTCTCCTTTTTTCCTAATCTGTCCTTGTAGGGGTCTTGCTCTGAAAGCTTTAATAAGAGGAGACATCCGTGTCAGCACCTAAGTGCTGACACACAGACTGCTTTATTTCATACAGAGGAGACCGTATTACAAGTCTACAGAGAAGAATGATTCTTTTATGGCGATGAAAGGGGAGAAATGACACGGGATTAGAGTGCGGATGTGGTGTACGTCGCTCGGCTTTATGGACTGATTATACATGTAAGAGTATGTCCTTTCCTGCAGCGTGTCCAAAGGACACGTGACCAGCGCTGCCATCTCCGCGGTGACCTTCACCCCAGCCCGCCGTGCGCGTGGGGGCCCCTCTCCCAGACGCTTCTCTCGTTTGTCATCACAGTGAGGATGATAAAGACAGACACGGCCTGACCTCTGCCGCTCCACTTTTCTTGTTTGTTTTCTTTCATTGCCCGGAATCCCATTAAGCAAAAATGGCCAGAAGTCAGCTTCCTTGTCTGACGCAGTGCAGCACATGTTTCAGTGTGTACATGTTCGCCGCGCTGGATGTCGCTCGTCAGGCTAATGTTACATGACAGTTCTGGATCATGCTCTCAGCTACTCAAGGCTCTCCTTGTGCCTCTTAATATAGACTCCTGTAGAGAGGAGTTAATGAGGAGCATTCAAGGGCTCTACACTGGGAGCAAGACACTGTTAAAAGACAAAATGAATAAATGGACTGGCAGGGCAGAAAAAAAAACAAAAAACAAAAAAAAGGCAGCAGCACAATGCCGCATTTGAGGAAGTAAGGTTATACCCTCACAGCTCCATGTCTGATTCCCAGGTGGGGCAGGTCTATTGTATCCAAGAGCAAGGCACATCGACTAAGTCACAAGCCTGAATATCCAACTGTATAAACATATGTGATAATAGAAGATATGTAGTATTTCCCTGAACTAGGGGATCAACAAAGCAATTAAAAAGAGATAATGATGGCAGAAAAACAAATACATTACTTGGCTGAGGAGGCAGGGCTTGAAGCAGAAAGTAAATTTTTCAAGGGTTGAAACTCAATAAATGCAATTAGAGTGCACTGTCTTGCTCATTGAGTTTGCTGGGGTAATCTGAGATTGCCGTTTTATGAAGGGTCATTTGTTACTTGTATAACAGTGGCGGTTCCCGCAATAAGGAAAACCCACAGATGCCCCAGGGCAGGCTATGCTGGGGTTTGACAACACAAATAAAGGTCGGCCCTGTTTACTGCATGTGCTCAGAGCCAGCCGTCATGTTCACCAGCGGATGACTGAATTACAGTTAACCCTTTTTTCTCTGCAGAGGACAGAGGCTCTTTCCATTAGACACAGTATGGCTGTGATCTGTCTGAGGTCTGGGCGTTTTAGCGCACCGCACTTTAATGTTCCTCATCGATTTGTGGGTGCCCGGAGTCTGTCCTGCTTGGCGGCGGATCTGCTGCCTGAGCAGACCGCAGAGGCCGAGCCCAGCTCAACGAAGGGAGTCACAGGAGGTGACAGTGCCCAAAACGCTGGCTGTGTCCCACGCTGGCTCCCACGCTTGTCTGCCCCATGGCAGGCTCCTTAACTGCTCTCCCAGCTTGTGTCAGAAATGGAAGAATTAGCGCAGGAACAAATTGCTCAGATTTTCTCACATCTGTTACAAGTTTTCTCAAACGCAAAATGCACTAAAAATAAGTGCCGGAGTGTAAGACGATGGGACCGTGGGATAAAATAATTACCCAGCTGCTTCTCTGTGTCAGGGTGCCTGCGTGTGTACTGGTCGATAACTTCGCTCTAATGCAGCTCTGCTTTAAGTAAAGCCATGTATGGATGAAAAATAATCATAGATTTTCATCATAAGGGAGAGGTGATAAAAGTCACATTAATACAAATATAAAGAAAAACATAAAGACTAATATAGCCCATAAAGGAGAAGGCAATCAGTTCTATCAAATACCACTGCCTTAGAACAAAAATCTTCAACACAATGACACAAACTGGCATGGGAAAACGAAATTGCTCATACACGGTCTTCATCAATAATGAAGACATCAGCCACAACGATGCATCGTGGCCATGCACGCCTGGCAGCGGGGACCCCACAGGCACGGCGAGAAGGGTCCCTGCGATTCGCTCCTACAGCGGAACTGGGGTGGAAACAGAGCCACCGAGTTTCCCCTCGACCTTCCACTGGTCTGTTTTCACGCGGTTAAACGTGACAGGCTTGCCCGCTCCCCGCCCCTTACCAGGATGCACTGCGAATGTACATGTAATGCAAAGCAACATGTTTTCCCCAGATAGGCTTCTAATGAATTGCTATGTAGGTCAAAAAAAAAAAAAAGGCAGGGGAAGGGGGCAACACGGCGCAGCGGCGAGGAACCTGACTCCCAGGGAGTGACACAGTGAGGCTCACGCGCCGCGGATTCCCGGAAAACATCTCTGCCAGGGCAAGACCCTGCACGTTAATGTCACAGTGATGCAGGCCGAGCAGCAAACACCTAGGGCACATACAACATCTGTTCAACATAACTGTTGATGAAGTGCCATAATGGGTGTCCCACTACAAAATGTATACATCACATTTTCTTTATTTACCAAAATCTGTTACATGTTTACGGTTAAAGGCTGAAAGCAGAAATTACTCCCAAGATGAAAATAACTGATGTCAGAGCTGCTGTCAGTCTGGGTGGGGTTGGGAGTGAAGCATGGCTATGCCTGCGACATCAGTGAGGCGCGGACGGATTTGAGATGAAGGCTGTACTCTGACATCACAGGCGTTAAGGCAATGGAGCTGCAACAGAAGAACGGAAAGGCCAAAAATGCCCCAATTCCCAGAGCAGGCCACCTCACTTGGACTTTTCACCAACTGGTTTAAACAGGTAGAGGAAACACTACCAAGAGAATCCAAACAACCAGATGAGAGGATGGTTGAGTGTTAGTAGTCACTGAGATTACCTGCTCATCCTCTGTGGTTTAGGCTGGGTACCAGTGAGTCTCAGCGTCACAGCTTATTAACGCCCCTGTGGATCCTATGCCACTAATCAACCTAAAAGAGTGTTTCATAGGAGATCGATATGTTCCTGGCAGGCCGGCAGCTCACACCACATACAGCACAGTGGGCAGTACCTTCCCTCTTTTTTTTATCCCAAAATATCTAGACACTTTCAGGTCATTTTGGTGACTCACTGCATCACTTTCCTCTGAACACATGTAGACATTTCCTGCCCATTCCAGTCATGTTATTGTCTCACAGCAACCTGAAGCCACTAGAAGGATTCTGATCAGTTGTGCTGGAGTGCCTGAATAAGAGCACCCTGTAAAACCCTGTGAGACAAAAAGTGTAATTTTAGAGGCAAGCGCACCACAGACGCCTTACAGCAGGGGCTGGCAGGCCGCATGAGTTTTGAAATCAGGAGGCCCTAGACCGTTGCCAACACCTCAGGATGTGTCCATGATTATTACTATGAGCGCAGCATTGCTACCCTTTCCATTTTCTTGCTAGCTGGCTCAGAAGCTTTCAATTATAAAACATCACTCTGGGACACACAAAATCAACTGCCATTTCTACCGAGCTGCCAGGATATGTCCTTCCACTTATCTTACCTCTGCTGTTTGTCTTGATAAGTCTCTGAGGGTGCGTCAAACAAACCCTCCTGCTCTTGCCACAGCTCAATAAGCTCTTCATTTTCCGCTCCTGTCCACTGGGTATTTTTGTCTTTTTGCTCATGTCTTGTTGCTTATTGTGTCTTTCCTCTACCTCAAGCACTCTTGCTGTCTTGTGTCGTTGTGAATCTAGACAAAGCAGCTTGCTGGAAACAACTGCTGGCACATGGCGATGTTTTTGGCCAGACTGCAATTCTGGTGAAATTATCTGATTAACCAGGAACTGAACTGCAGCTCATGGGCGCTCACATTATTATAGCTGATACACACCACACACAATAAAATATTTACGCGGTTCAGCTGCTGTATAATTTCAGTGCGCTGGGTTTCAGCAATAATCATAGCAAACTTAGGGCTATTATTGGGGCTAAATCAGGGCAAATATTGAATGGTTTGTTCTAGGGGTACAACATGTTATTGCCCTTGGAGAGTCAACAGCAGACATATTGTCCTGTTTGCTATTAGCAGCATTTAAAATAGTTAGCTTATGAGACTCACTACGGGCAAATGGTGTGTTTGTGAGACTGGCCCCTCCTGTCAGGGCTGTGTTGGTTGGAAACTCTAGGTGCGCAGGCCCACATGCTCACCATACTGGCATGTTGTGTTGTGGCGCTCAGCTCAGCGTTCCTGCAGACAGGGAGAGGGGCGCTCGGCGGTGCCTCCTCTCTGGAGATGTCAGCAGCGCTTAGCGTCAGTGGCCGAACCTCCGTGTGGAGCGCGGCGCTGGCCCCCCTGGCGCTGTCAGCGCGGATGTAGGGCAGCAGTGTGACTGTGGCTCAGACCAGACGGTGACGGAGGTCCGGAGGATCGATGTGACACGGACCTGTGTCGCACCTGGGATTCAGATCTCACCTGCGTCCCCTCGGGGGACATTCTGCCACCAAAAACACCACCCCCCCACCATCACCCCCCCCTCCCCCCACCTCGCCCCAGCAAGCCCGCTCTCACCTCAGGGGCAATGTAATCTGGGGTCCCGCAGAAAGTGCGTGTGGTCACACCCTCAAACATGTTCTCCTTGCACATCCCGAAGTCAGCGATCTTGATGTGGCCCTCGCAGTCCAACATAACGTTGTCCAGCTTCAGGTCCCTGTGGCCAGGCAGACAGCGCCATGAGGTGAGTGATGGGAAGAGAGTGGGCGAATGGAGAGTCTGTGAGAGCCACAGTCCCCAGAGGGAAACACAGGCTGAGGTGTGAATGAAGGAGAATGTTGCATGTGGGGGCTGTTCAGCTGGGACCCAGACTGCAATCGAAGGCAATGCTTCAGTTCGGGCTTATTCCCGCTCATTGCTACGATTGTCTGGCATTTAATATATTCAATACAATGTCATTAACATTTATATTGGACAGCCTAAAACCAACATCAAACACCTCTGAAGGCTTTTAATGTCAAAGTAAACATTTAAAATTCTGCGTGAAAAGGATGTGTCCTCCTCTGCTAATTTCCCTCACTTTGATGTGGAAGAAAGTCTACCTTTTCCACAGATATCAAAATGAATCTGGTTTCACTGTTTCATCTGACTCCTGAAACAGACCAACAGCCACATCATTCTGTAATTATTCTTATGAGACAGCCTAAAAACCGAGGAAGCACATATCATGGCAAAAAAGGAACTTTACAAGCTTTGCAATGAGAAATAATTTGACTGTAACTCCCATAGACTTCATATTTCGAATGATGTGACGGCAGGGTTAAGTGCTCATACAAGCTGAGGGAACTGCACACAAGATCAGTGCAATAGACTTTAAAAACTAAATGAACCACAGGGCCATAAAAGATTCAACTGACTCCTTTCTCTAAAAAGTCTACTGTACCATGGTGTATGTGTAGTGCATTCATTTTATTAACGATAAAAAGTCATTACTAATATTTGGAACAAACATAAATTAAACATATTCCGGCTGTACTTACTGCACCACTAAAAAGCAACATGTGCTTTTGGACCAATGTGATTTATTTTATTGCTTTGTGAATACACACAGAACGTGATGTGACAACATATTATAATTTAATGTATTAGCTTCATTACACTACAAATTACAATGTGACCATTTGGCAACATGATCGATGCTGTTGGAGAACTATGATGGCTTTCCCTATGAAACAGCAGTCCCTGTTCTTCACAAGGCTAACACCCACCTGTAAATGATCCCCTTGCTGTGCAGATAAAACAGCCCAGCAGCGATCTCTGCTGCATAGAACCTGCAATGACAGGCAGCGGGTTAGCCAGGATCACTGTCAATCACATCAAGCAATACCCTTCCGAACTGCAGGCAATTAGCCTGGGTTTAGGGGCGTGCAGGGGGAGATTAGAAACCTTCCCGATGTCCCTTCACAACTGGGCACGGTACCCTCCTAAAACTGAAACCGCGCTCGGACAGCGCTCTGAAAGGGTCATTAGATGATTAGGCTTCCTCCACTGTTGTGCGCTGCCTTTATCATTCTGAAAAGGTCACAGGAATGACAGCGGTCTCTGCGCCGGGTCTGCCCCTGCCAGCGTGTCATGCCGCTGTGGGTCTGATTGGAGACGCGGTTCGCCCCACTGCGCCCCGCTGCGTCCCCCTCCTGTGACTCTCTTCCTCTGCCGGCCTGTAATCAGCCCGGGCAGACGGCGGCGTCGGGAACACGGCGTGCCCAGTGAACACGCTCTGTCGATCGGAAGAGCGGCTGAATAGAGTGAGGCAGAGAGAGTCTAGTCCGCTGTCTGTCTGACTGGCATCGGTGAATCAGGGCTCAGCATTAATCCCCACACCAACCTTCCCACCCTTCAAACCCCCCCAGACCCCCACACCACATTAACAATTCCACAAGTCAGCTGCCCCAGCTGTTTGTGGAGGGAGTAAACAGCAGACTCCAGAGATCGATACAGCAACCTGTAGAGATACCTGCTGAATGCAGCGCCTCTGATCGATGCACTGATGTCTGCACATATATCAGTGCATGTCAATTCACTCTCCCTGTCAACGCAGACTTTCATATCAATACAATGCTACATGTTCAACATTAATGTGATCCTTTACAGCGAAATCTCTGTATCTTTAGCATACTCGTTTCTCTCTCTCTCTCTCTCTCTCTCTACATGTATGTAATGTATGCTATACAGTACCAGTCAAAAGTTTGGACACACCCAATTAAAGTAATGGAAAACATGCATTAAAAGACATTTTGATCTAAAAACATATGCTTAAATCCTTGACATTTGTTTCTTAAACAACTAAAATAGTGAAGTTGATGCCTATGTATGAATTTCTTTCAGTTTGTTTTTTTGTTTAAAAAAAATATTTTTGGCAACTTTGAAGAATCTGAAATATAAGATAGTTTGAATTTGTTTAACACTTTTTGGGTCACTGCATAATTCCGTTTGTGTTATTTTATAGTTCTGATTTCTTTACTATTATGTGGAAAACAGTAAAAACAAAACGTCCAACATAACCCTGAGATATATGTATGCACACATATACATATTTGCATTACTGTCCACTTCCTGCCCATTTGTCAATTATTCCCACACATCCGTTTCAGTTTTTAGAAACACCAATAATTCCAATATTAACAATTCATTGTAAATCCCTTGGTGTCAGTTTGATTACCAGATCGCTCATAACCGGCAGCCATGTGTTCCAATGACTTCGCCTGTTGCATAAGTACATCATCGCACCAGTCAGGTGATTAGACATGGCTGATGAGACAACTTGCACATTCCAAAGCCACTCATGCAAAATAGCACAAAAAGAAACAAATATGCCTTGCTTATCAGGAAAAGACCACTTTCACGGCCTTTGTATGTTGGAGGCTGGACTAGGTCAGCGCACTGCTCCCAAACACAGTGCCAAGGGAGCCTGGCTGCTCAGGGACTACTGGAAAGTTGATCGGAAGGGTGCTTACACTGCCTGTGGCTCCTTGAATTTGCCAACTTGCTGGATGTGGTACATCAGGTCTCCTCCATTGACATACTCCATGACAAAGTAGAGCCGGTCCTAGGACAGGTACAGGGTAAAGAAGAGAGGGGTCATCTAAACCATCCTGGTTTACAATCACGACTTCATATCCAACTAATGTGTTGAACAGCATGGTTTAAACAAACTATTCTTTTTTATTCCTTTTCCTCAGTGTGTAACACTTTTTTGGAATCACCAGTTGTATAACATGGTCAGCTTGCCTCATTCTGACAACCAATGAACACAGGAGTGCTGAAGCAAAATTGCCATTCTCCAATACGCCCACATGCAGCCAACACTACAAATCACACACCACAAGTCACGCAGTGCTCTATAGTGGAGTCATTTGAGCTCATTGGAAGATAGCTGGTTGGTGTCGTCTGAGAAACCTGCAGGTACCTGTTGAATCACAGGGTGCCTGGCAGTGTTGAGAAGAGCATCCCCTGCTGATATACTCACCCTAATCCCCAAACAAAGCCAATTCAATGAGCTCATGGTCATCATCAGCTGGCTTGAACCTGCGCCGTGAAGCTCAGCTTGCACTCAGGGTGAGCACCATTACCACCGAGCTATTCAGGAGCTCTATAAACAAGCCCTTCTAGCTCGGGTGGAGGAATGGTATTAGTAGAAGTAGAGTGCAAAATGTATTTTCCATTCAGTTTTGTTGATAGGGAAAAAGTCGGACAGATTTTATCCTCAGTCTTGGAGGTGATTTTCAGTTGGGTGATTTTAAATGCCTTTTGCTCAGTAAAATGATGCTGCTCTCCCTTTTGACTTATAAGAGAGGCACAGGGAAAGTAGAACTAAAATATTTAGCATTTGGTCAAATAAAAAAAAAGACCTTGAAATGTTCATTTGAAATTAGATAAGGATGGAAAACTAAGGTAAATAGTTGTCTGCAGGAGACACAGAAGTGATAAAGAAACAAGGCATGATGCTTAAATGATGTATTCTTTTTTAGAGCTGCAGATCAAACAATTTATAAACCTAATGCATCACAAAATAGAAACACAACATATGCACAACCAAACTACAGATTATAATTGTTTTGTCTACAATAAATAACATTTTATACTAATTCTTAACTGAGCAGTTGCTGGAACTAAATTATCCTCTTCTGTAAAAAAAAACAAAACAAACAAAAACAACTATACATGAAGCTTGCTTGAATTTGTTACATGCTATATAGTCATACATATATTCAAGAGCAAAATAAGTTGCCTTAAGACTGAATAGATGCCATGCCATACAGTATCTAATCCAGAGAACAGAACACCCTTTTCTGCTTAGGAACAAGGCCACTTTTCCTCCTCTATAACACAAAATATGGTAGCAGCACCGGGGGAAATGCTTAATGTATCTACCCAGTGCAGGGCTAGGAAAAATGAGACTGCAGTTTTTGTGATAATACTCAACTTAATCAAGGTAATTACCCTGTCCTGTCTTATTCGTCACGGACAGGGAGAGTTCTTAATGATGCAGAATGACAGGAGATGAGTCAAAGTTTGCACAAAGGCCCTTATGGAACTCAGTGAAGCCGCACTTGATGAATATTTTTAAATCGTTGCCAAGCAGTTACACTCCTGCCCTCTTGCCAGGACAAAAACAACCTCCTGCACCTCAGAGACACAAAGGGAACGAGTGCTCATTCACCACGTGTGCCCGCTGCAAATTGGACTGTAAATTGAGATTTCCACACAGGCGGACACATTTGCGTGCCCACAGTGCTCTGCTCCTGTCTGGGGTGAGCCATTTAGAGGGAGAAAATAGCGCAAATGAGAGCTTCATTACAAAACCTTTCACCTCTGAGTCTGAGGCTGTCGTTCCCCTTAGCTAACCTCTCCCAGAGCTCATTCGACTTTACCGCTGTGGAGTCTGTGTTTCACTGAGCCACTCTCCACAGGATATGTGTAGAAAAGCCAGTGTAAATCAGTGAAAATTCAGTGTAGGAAAGGTACCATAAGCCTATCCAAGCACGTTAACAATGGAAATAATGACATGGGAGATACACTGCGAGAACCCAGGCGCACTTTGATACGGCTCCTTTCCTGAAAGCCATACAACATTTAACTGCAAAACAGACAAAAACAAACAAAACAAAAAAAATGTAAAAACATTGATTTATGCTTACGGCTCATGAGAATGTTTCGACACACTGTAGTGCTTTCCATTCTTTCCATTCATGGGATACTTATAGTAGATTTTATGATAGATCAGTGTAGGCAATGATACAACTGCATGGGCATAACAGGAGATGCTTCATTGCTTCGATTCTCACTACAGCATCCTGACTTTTATAACTATACCAATAGGCCACCTCAGTGTCAAACAGTGGAAGAAGCACGACGGCTCAAATTAAACAGAAACCAGAAAGTTACAAACTTAAAAACACTTTCAGCACTTCAAACTTTGATACCCCCCAAATCACATTTAATCATCACTGATGAAATTTTAGAACTCTCATATGACAGAAATTCACTTTTCAAAACAAAGTGCACACAAACACTTTTATCAGAGAAAATCTGGAATTTAACCTCAATTTATAATGCAATTAAAATTCCATTTCCTATTTGCTGATATCTGTGTGGGTGGACTGGCAGGCGCTTGGCCACAGGTTGTGGTACCCTGTAATCACACGCAGGCAGACGGGAGATTGAGGGATTAAAGATTAAAGAGCCGCTGCGCCACCAGAAAGGGGCCGCGAAGCCAACAGACTCAAAACAAACAAAAACTTCCCCGCCGTTTCACAAATGAGGCTCGCTTTTCCTACATGACGTCACCGTCGATGGGAATCATACATGAGCGTGCAGCTGTGCAGCTACGATATGGCTCAAAAGCTAAATGACAGGAATCTGTGTTCACATTCTGGGAACAGCCGAAGCTGGGCTTTTAAAAACGTTTCCTCTTTCACTGGAAAGCCTGACGAAAACACTGTAGAGAACAGAATGCAGTTGGTAACAGTTCTACACCATTTTCTAAGAATCAATGAAAAGCTATTGAACCTCTCTCTTAATAATGCTGCCAGCATTTTGTCGGCGTATCCTGTAATTGTGTGCTGTTTCTGCCTGCATCTGCGGGGGTCCTTCCCTCGCTCAACAGTAATTGCATTCACTGGTGGGGCTGCATCCACCGTACACACTGCACGGTTTAACAGGAAGTGAACAGGAATCACGCAGCTGAGTCTTACCACAGTCTGAAAGCAGGAGTGCAGCTGGGTGAGGAAAGGGGACTTTTCCCGCTGGGCCAGGACCCTCTTCTCCACCATGGTGCACTCCACGTCGTCGTCCTGGATCACCACGTCCTTCTTCAGGATCTTGATGGCGTACAGCTCCTCCGTGGATTTCATCTCCACCAGCATCACCTGCATGGGTTGAAGCAGGGAGATTAGGGCCATGCACGCTGCTGCTGTCATGCGGGTTTGAGGGAATGCGTGGTGGACAAGGAGGAGGACTGGGCAAGCAGGTGTCTCAAGATGGTGGCTCTAAATGGAGCAAAAGATGCACACTACTCTTTCAGAAGCACTGAAATGTACATTATAAAAAAGCAGTAAGATCTTTCATGTTGTATTAAAATTTTGAACACAGGCATTAGAATGCTGGTATGTATCATAATCGTTGTGAGATCAGATGTGTATATTGAAGGCGGGGTGGGTGGGGTTCAGTCTCAGGTAAAAGAGGCACGGTAAAGAGGTCCATAAGAGGGCCCTATGGCATCTGTGGTCTGTTCCCTCTCCTCCTCCCTCACCTTGCCAAAGCTGCCTTTCCCCAGCACCGCCAGGAAGTTGAAGTCAGTGAGTTTGACTTCGCCCATGCTGTTGGAGGGCAGGCTGAAGCTTTCTTCATCCTCATCTTCTGTGGGTGTGATCACTTTCTTCACGGGCCCAAGCTTGGCTTTCTATGACAACAAATGCACAAGGGACCGGCTTTACAGTACAGTACAGACTGCATCCTCTGCTGCAAACATCTGAAATGCACGATCCAAAACAAAGAAGAAAAAAGGAAGCAACCACTCAGTAACAGATGGTGAAATACATCTGGTGCAGACAACAAAAAAAATTGAAAAAATGAGGTGCAGGATGTGTCTCTGCAGTTGGAGGTGCCGTAACTCTACATCACACGGACAGAGCTGGTGGAGGCTAGCGTCTGACTGAGGCTGAATGCACTTTTGACATGACAGTGGTGGGAGGCTGTTCCTGAAGAACCTCCTCTCTGGCACACAGATAAGGAGTTGCTCCTGGAAAGGACAGCCCAGGTACATCTCCACACATACCCAGAGTCATGTGGTCCACAAATTCCCATTTCATGCTCTGCGACGATGAGTTGGTCGTGCGGCAAAGGTGACACCAAGACATAAGTACAGAAACACGCCTTATGGATGCCTGTTCGTGAGAATTCTACAGGGAGGTTTCATCACTGAGGGAAAAAAGTAAAATTTGGCTTGGCATGCAGTCACATGCATGTTCCCTTAAAACTACCTGTACATTGCATACGATATACAGCTACAGGCTGCTTATAGACCGCTTATAAAGACCATTCCTAAACACCAACCTAAAAATAAATGTTACTGAAAGTTTATGGCCGTGTACTTCTTTTCTTGAGCATTATCCAGCCTTTTTCATACAATGATGTCACCTCCCTATTAATTCCAGGTACAAGTCTAACACAGCATTACAGTATACCCTGCTGCTGAGGTACCTCATACAAAAAAGATATGACACTCTAAGGTACATTTACAGTACACACAGTACAACTATGTTAATATTGTTGCTTATTACAAAAAATAGCCAATAACAATTCTATTTGATAGTGTTACATCATATATATACACATGACCATTTTATTAGGTACACCTGTACACCTGCTTGTTCATGCAATCTAATCAGCCAATCATCTGGCAGCAACTCAATGCATAAAATCATGAAGACATAGTCAAGAGTTTCAGTTGCTGTTCAGATCAAACATCAGAATGGGTAGGAAATCTGATTTCAGTGACTTTGACCGTGGGATGATTGTTGGTGCCAGACGGGGTGGTTTGAGTGTCTCAGAAACTGCTGATCTTCTGGGATTTTTATGAACAACAGTCTCTAGAGTGTATAGAGAATGGTGCGAAAAACAAAAAACATCCAGTGAGCGGCAGTTCTGGGGGCGAAAACACCTTGTTAATGACAGTGGAAGAATGGCCAGATTGGTCCAAGCTGACAGGAAGGTGACAGTAACCCAAATAACCACACGTTACAACAGTGCTATGCAGAAAAGCATTTCTGAACATACAACACGTCGAACATTGAGGTGGACGGGCTACAGCAGCAGAAGACCCCTCCGGGTACCATTCCTGTCAGCTAAGAACAGGAAACTGAGGCTACAGTGGGCACAGGCTCACCAAAACTGGACGGCAGATGATTGGAAAAACATTGCCTGGTCTGACGATTTCTGCTGCGACATGCAGATCGTAGGGTCAGAATTTGGCGTAAACAACATGAATCCATGGATCCACCCTTGCCTTGTGTCAACGGTTCAGTCTGGAGGTGGTGGTGTAATGGTGTGGGCAACATTTCCTTGGCACATTAGGCACCTTAATACCAGTTGAGCATTGTTTAAATGCCACAGCCTACCTGAGCATTGTTGCTGACCATGTGCATCCCTTTATGACCACGGTCTACCTGTCTTCTAATGGCTACTTCCGGCAGGATAACGTGCCGTGCCACAAAGCACACGTCATCTCAAACTGGTTCCAGGAACATGAAAATGAGGTCAGTGTACTCCAATGGCCTCCACAGTCACCAGATCTCAATCCAATAGAACACCTTTGGGATGTGGCGGAATGGGACATTCGCAGCATGAATGTGCAGCCGACAAATCTGCAGCAAGTGCATGATGCTATCATGTCAGCATGGAGCAGAATCTCTAAGGAATGTTTCCAGCACCTTGCTGAATCCAATGTCATGAAGAATTTAGGCCATTCTGTGCGCAAAGGGGGATCCTACCCAGTATTAGAGAGGTGTACCTAATAAAGTGGTCACTGAGTGTATATCACCAATGCCAAATATCTGAAAACAGTGTTCAAATGTTCAAAATACAAAGACGTTTATGGATATCTCAACCGCTCCATGCTTGACTAGGTCCTGTAACATGCAAGAAACATGAAACTTTGACTCGCCCCTCTCCAGGCAAACTGGTCTATGATCACCTCCCTACATGTGCGAACTTCTGCATGGAAAGCAATGCAAGGCTGCAAAACACCATGCAAACATCATCAGCAAATGACACACAGAGAGCCAGCAGGCTGGGGATGCAGCAGCTGGATTAGACCGGTTGTGACCTTCAGCTTTCACCTCATAAATGGGGCAGAAGTCAGACAATGACCCCCCCCCCCCCCCCCCCCCCCGTACTGCCGGTAACTGGGGCGTCCCATCCAGAGAGCCCCACGCTTGATTATCAGACTCCACCACAGAGTTTTACCTCAGATTCACCTCACCTAGTCCCCCCTCCATCACACACACACACACACTTCTCACAGCCTCCCGCTCCCCCTGACGCGTGCATTTCAGATGCAGAGGTGACATCATCCGTGTCATCACTTCACTCCCTCTCTTACTCATGAGTGTGAAACACGCACATCTCACTCTGAGCAAAGCTGCTAATGTTAACCACCGCAGTCATGAGCTTGGGGACAGCAGAGAGGGCTAATGAGATCCTCACTCTTTCAAAAAGGCATCAAGCTATGACGTGATTGCGCTGTTGCTGCATTGGTCTGAAATAAATACTGCGCATAGTAATCCCATTTCCCTCCGTCGCGGGCTTCATAAAACAGCTTAACACAAAATAACAGACTAACAAAAACAGCTTAATGTGGATCAATGCAGGGGAAAGACAATTGCTATTGTGGCTGCTTGGGATATTTTGTTTTCTTAGACTGCAGTCAGTCACTGCTCTGCAGTGCTCTTTCGCTTCAGGTGCCTGGGGAGCGCTGAATCTTCAGCACACTGCTGGGTCAGGATGGACCGCTCTTTTTCAGAGCCAGCTGTTTTTCTACAGCTGTAGACCTGGTCTGGGTAGCGGAAGCTGGAGATCTGCAGGCGGACAGGCTGCTTGAGAAATGGCCTGTTTTATTAGGGGGCAGGTCAGACCACAGAGTGAGGAGATGAAGACACTACTCCCTAAGCAGAACAGTCAGATTGGAGCCAAACTCTGAGCTCCTCTTCCAATGTCACACCCTGCAGGTCTGCACCAGACAACTGTGGCTTGGTCTGACTGCAGAGATCTTCCACACAGACCTATCTGAGCTCAAAAATCCACTTCAGATGAAGATAGTTGTAGAAGTCAGGGGTGGGGGGAGCAGAATTAAAGCTTTAAGCTTTCATATTCGAAAATGAGAAGAAAATAACATGAAAGAAGACTGTGTCTTTGTCATCCCATCCATGCTAAACAAATGAAGGCTCTACGTTGGAATGCGGACTGTGACATCTACTGTGGTACAGTAGATGTCCGCTGTACCCCAAGAGGCTGCAACGGCAGGAGAGCCAAACGCATTTCATCCCGGCGGAGGCCATGCCCACAGTAGGGCACAGAGACGGGTGCACAGGAATCCGCAGGAATCCTGCTCCATCCCTGGGCAGCAGCGAAGCAGAATACTCTCAGGCCAGCAAAGATGAACAGGGCCAGGCAGACAAACAAACTCATGTTGACTCCATCCTCTTCATCTCACTTGTCAATCACACTCATGTTGCAACATGGCAGGCATGGCACACCGCGCCAAGGGCAGCGACCCATCGAAGCCACAAGCGTTATTTCACCTGCCCACAGAGACACTCGCAAGACGGAATTCAAGACACTTCAGCCCCTGATAAAATCAGCATTCACTGAGGCTCCCGAGAGCTGGAACCTGCCAACAGCATTGCCGCATCGGTGTCAGTTAAGTGAAGCCCCAGCCTTCACAGGATCTGCCTGCTTTGCTTTAGCCTGATGCAATGTGGTTAGTAGCGTGGACAGAGACCAAGGAGAAAAGAGCAGCCGGAGGCTTGGGTTAATTATGCACCCAGGAGAGCACACTCCGAAAACACTGACCAAACCAAGCCAAACCAAAATCAAAGAAAGGCCCGCAAACCAGTCTTACTTCCTGTCAGACGCACCTTATCAGCGCCTTTCTTCTTGCGACCCTGCAATCACATGGGAGAGGTGAGGGGTTTAGTCTGACCGCACGCGCATGCTCATACACACACACACACAGACAGACAGACACACACACACACACAGACACACACACACACACAGACACACACACACACACACAGCTTCAGACCTGTTTTCTGTATCTCTTACATTGCATCTGTGCAGCAAATATATGGTATAATTCAAGTGTAAAATGGCAGTTGGGAGTTTCCTATTCCCTGATCAAGTGCTAATGGTTGAGTTTAGATTCAGAGCACTTCCTTCATCCGCTGGCAGGGAAGAAACAGCATTACATGGCTTCTTACCTATTGGCTCTTATAGTCTGGTGAATCAGCCTGCTTGTCCTTTGGGGCATTATAATAAAGTACGCACAGAAAAGAATGGTCATGCTACTGTATGCTGCATCATCCTGTTGGAGACTGAGTCAACTGCACTAGACTGGCACACAGTTTAAAAATCTGCTGCTCATGTCGGTAACAGTGGGGCCTTTTCCTGTCGACTATAATAATGGCGGGCAGAAACTTGCCGTCCAATCGATTTTCCTGGCAATTATTAACTGAATAAATGTGTTTCTTTGCAGCACTGAAAAGCTGGTAACCAACACAGAGGGTGTCCTAGAGAGATAGCAGCAACACTAGTAAGTTTCCTGTGCAGTGGAAGGTGCTAATTACAGTTTGCAGTTGGAGACAGTGTCAAAATTGACACTAGTGAAACACCCGTCAAGGGGGGGGGGGGGGGGGGGGGGGGTTGGGGGGGCACATTGCTGGGTGCTAAAGATCCAGGCTTGAAAGTATGTCTTCACTGCTGTCATGAGGATGGCTCTGTCTGCGGTCGAATGAGCAAGAAACGACCGGCCGCCTCACGCTTCAGCTGCACACAATGGGAAAGGACAGGACATTGCCAGTCCAATCTGACTCCAGCTGCTACAGCTGTGCGCCAGCTAAACGATGGAGGTGAGAGCGCCCGATGGCGACGTGTGGATGAAAATCAAAAGCTCTTCAAAGAGGCACTGGTTATGATGCTGAACCCCCTCTTCCCTCCACCCCCCCCCCCCCCCCCCCTCCACTCCCCGCATTATTTCCCACCAGAGCAGTTCTCACACCAACATCTTTTTCATTTCAGGTATGAGGCCACAGAGAGCCACCCCAGCCTGATAATTGTGTTTTGGAACACGTCGGAGAGCACAGAGAGAGAGAGAGATACGCCAATTACTCCTCGGCCCTGTCTGCGGGCAAGGTTTGTGTCAGGCACGGTGAGGGACACTGAAGGGGATATTAACTCTGTCCTGGGTGTGTGCTACATTTTCTCACAGGGTCAAAACTCACACCCATAATTATCCCCGGGTTCTGCCTCAATAAAAGGTCGGGTGGTGGGGACATGGTTGTGTTGGGTGTAACCCTGAACTGGAATGAAAAGTGATCTAAATTATATTGCACTGTATTATAATCCTATTTCATTTTGTGCTTTATAAGGGCATGTTTTGTACACTTGGGTAGCTGTGAATTCAGATCACAACAATGGCAATTGTGAACAAATGATCCAGAAGTTATTTGTTGACATTGTCTGGGAAACAATTCTGAGGCCAACACATAACATTGTAAAGCTCTTATTACAATCTGCATATATGTAGTGCCAGTTATCCTCCATTTTTAAATTAAAAGATATATCTTTCACTTATCTTTGTTTTAATAAAGTCTAATAAGACAATCCAGAGCTAAGGTGTCCATTCCTGAATCTTCCACTGATGTCCTGTAGAGACATCTAGTGGTTGCTGTGGGTGTTGCATCATTCAATCTGTGAATAATAGTTTAAAAACTTGCTGCTTCCAAAGGCCCAATTTCCCCTTACTAATTAAACTTTAGCCTGGACAAAGGTTGTCATGATTGATTACAGCTACAATTTTAATGGAAATCACTACCCGGAAATTCACATGGCTGAAGGGACATAACCATGTTCACTGCAACACGTGTCTCTTGAGCAAGACCTAGGGAGGTTTCTGAAAGAGGAAGCAATTTATTGAGCATATTTTATAAAATATTAAAATGTCAATTAAGTCTCATAATCCATAAGAAGGACACATACCTCAAATGTAGCCACTGTGCAGTATATGAATACAATTATGTTTGATATTACAAACATTGGCACTTACACTGACTCACAAAAGACTACTTTTAGTGGCGAAATATAATTTTGTGAAGATGAAATACAACTCTGAGACACAGATGAGCAGATCATATAATGAGATCCTGTCGGAACAGTGAAGCAAAGTACGGAGATTTCTCAAAAAGAAAAAAAACAGTTCTGTGCTGCCACCTTTTGGGTATAGCATGAATGCACACTGAAAACACTACCGTCAGGCAGAAGGATAATGCCTCTTACAATCATACCAATCTACGCAGGGCATTTAGGCATAAATGTCCTACTCAGGATGAAGTATCACAATATGGAGTTACCACTGCATTTAACTTCACCTTTGAAAGAGATTGATTTAGGACTACTTTGTGCGACTTACTGGCAAATGCTAATATCACTGAACTGAAATTCTATTTAAATTAAAACTGCCAACAGATTAGGTAGGGTGTACTGTAAGAAAAATACCCACGAATACACCTTCGAAGTGAATACACTGCCTTCAGAGAAAGCACACTGTAACAATAACATAAACTACTGAGGGACGTGAGTGTGGACTGGGGCAGCAGTGTAGCATGGTGGTTAAGGAGCAGGACTGATAAACCGAAAGGTTGGCAGTTTGATTCCCTGCTTCCCTGCTTAACCCACAACTACCTCAGTAAGTATCCAGCTGTATAAATGGATAACATTATAACATTATATGGATAAAAAATCCTAACTGATGTCAGTCGCTCCGGATAAGAGCATCTACCATATGGCAATAACGTAATGTAATGTGGTCCCCTTGCTGTGTCTTGTCGCCATGCAGTGGTAAAAGGAAGATCATTATTTTGAGAGGTCAGTGAGAAAGAGAGGGGGGCACTAGCATTCTAAGCACTGCTCATTCCCAGCCAAAAGGAGCCTCTCCTCTCACACCTGTGTGCGCTTGCACAGCAATCCAGTTCATGAGTTCGAAATGGGCTGGCAGGTGAGGGTGATTTCACTGCCTCCACCACGACCACAGGTAACACAGACGAGATGTGAGCCCTGTTGCAGGGGCTGCTTTCCAGCCCCGGTGATCAGACACACAAGCATGCCTGGACCGAGAACATGCCTGTCCACACTCAACGCCGTTGGCCCTCTACAGCCTGGGGCTTGAGATGGGCTCGTAGAGGCCAGAGTACCAGAGCTGTACTCCCACAAGGCAAAACCGGGGCCCAGACGATGGGGAGTGCTGGTGGGGCGCAGGTTTGGGGCTCAGGAGCAGATGGAGGAGCGGATGATGATGGTGAAGATGGAGAGCGCGTGGTCAGAATGGAGAGCCCCACGTGACCTTTCAGGTCCTGTAATTTACTAACAATAGAATGTTCAGGTCTCAGTGCCCCGGCAGGATCCACAATCCCTCCCTACAGGCCTGAGGTCATGTTCTGGCTGTGATCTGCAAGGGCCTGCCATCCTCCACTGATGAGGGGTAGGCGCAGGCTGGGGGAGATTTGTTTGCATTGACATCCATCTGACGGAAAGCCTAAAGCAGAGGCCTACATTACTTTCCCGAGCTGCTGTGCCCAGCAATTTGTACAGATAGGGCAGGGACAAGCAAACAAGTAAGCGAGTCTCTTATACCACTGGGCCTTGAAGTGACAGACCTCTTTGGAGAAATACCCACCATGAGACATGGCAAATTTCACCATTTAGATCTGTTTTTTCTCTCCATTTACATGAAGGTTTCTCACATTATGATTTTTTTTTTTCATATCTTCATTTTTTTCAGCTGTTGATGTTTAAAACAGCTGGGGGTCAGGTTCTGACCTTATGACCCATACTGGAAGTATCCAAGCATCAT
Source organism: Megalops cyprinoides (assembly GCF_013368585.1). Lineage (NCBI taxonomy): Eukaryota > Metazoa > Chordata > Actinopteri > Elopiformes > Megalopidae > Megalops > Megalops cyprinoides. The sequence continues at coordinate 18,163,946 of NC_050583.1, read as the reverse complement.
GAATCAAAAGGAATTTGGAATGTCATTTGCAAATGCTTTCTCCATTCTGTCTGACCGCGTATCAGCTCTGTACGGAAACTGACGCCCATCCCAGCGCAGCCGTTCATTGTTAGTAAATCGGATGTATTTGCAGTAGCCAAATAACTACATACAAACAATCAGGGAGAGAGAGTGTGTAAGCACAAAGGATGGAAGACAGAACACCAAGAGGAGGAGCCCAGAGTGGGAGCAGAGGGAGGGGGTGAGAGAGAGGGAGGAGGAAAGAGAGGGGGGGGGGGGGGTAGAGAGGAAGAGGGACAGAGAGAGAGAGGGGGGAGAAAGAGAGCTACCTTGAGGAAGTGGAAATTAATATGGCAGTCCTGAAAAAGACAGGAGAGAAAACTGAGGCATTAGTAGGGGTCAGAGAGGAGGGGAGGAGAGGATGTCCACAGGTCCCGGGGAAGGAGGGGAGAGAGGAACAGTTGGTACTCTTAGACAATGACAGTAAACAGCAGTTAACAACATCATTACCTCAGAACTCTCTTAATCACTTCTGCTGTGCTGATTCTGACTTGTTTTGTGAACAGAAAGGTGATAATTAGTTAAACACAGTACAAAGTGTGACACATTCAATTGCCTGATTGATGGTGCAAAGCTCTGCACAGGAGAAGAAGTGTGGCATTTTCTGTCATAAAGATTGCATTAGTCTGACATCTGACATCGCTCCAAAAAACAGGGAGAAGGATAATATTCTAATGCTGTCTGAATGGACTTAACAGAAAGCTTTCATAATCATGGGGAATTCCTGTGAGGGCATGGTAGATGATTTCACAATTCCTGACATCTCTGGCCTGGTGTCCATGGTAACCCTCGCATCCCTGGCAAGGCCCCATACCACGGAAGCTCAAGGACGCTCACTGTACACTGAAGCCGTAGACTAATGTTGGCTGACATTTTCTGTATGCTTAGCCGTTCATGTAGCCTTATATACACATACTATATGTAGGTTGCTCTGTTAGGGTACCTGCAGCATGAATACATGTGAAGTCTGAAACAAAACACAGGAGTATCTCACAGGGTAACATTCTGGTAAAAAAAGTCACTGTCTCTTCCGGTGATTTCAACTCCTTTTATATGTGTGATAAAATAAATGCACATATGCGTGTGAATACACACACGCACGCACACGCACACGCACACGCACACGCACACGCACACGCACACACACACACACACACACACACACAAACACACAAACATGCTAACAACAAGTGAATTGGTAAGGAGAGTAACAGTGTGTGACCAGGTCTTTGCACTGTTCCATTTTCATACAGAAACACATCAGCTGCCTATCATCTGACTCACTTTTATATGGTCAGAAACGAATCTCAGGTTCACTTCTTGAACAATGATTTTATGACAGAGCTGCCCATTACTTCATGGAGTGTATTATCTGAGAGAACAATCCAGAAAAATGGACTATATCCAGAGAAAGCGTGTTCCTGGTAAGTTCTTGTTGTTTTCTGTTGATCCTCATCATGAGGACAGTGTGGCATAGTTGTTAGAGAGCCATGCTAGCAATCAGTTGGCTGTAGGTAAAACACCTTGGTGTGGCCATTTTATCGTGTCACGATTAGAATCTATTAGAAAGCTAATCGATTCAGTTCATTTCCAACTATATATATTCCAACTATATACATACATGGCTACTGTACATGGGGTACCCCAGATAAGGAGGCCTCCTAAGGAAATCTATAATGGATTGTACAGCTAGGTATACATATA